>NC_056730.1:1030965716-1031265716 GCF_019279795.1 Protopterus annectens
ATGGTTTAATATATTTTTTAGAACAGTTCTTGAGAAACTGCAAGTGAATGGTTGCTTTCTAACCTATATTTTTCCTGAATTTTTTTTGTGTTATGCCACTCTAGAATGAGTCATACTGCTATACTTATCTGTTACATAATTAGATGTGATGGGGATATCACAAAACAATCTAATTGCATGTAAAGCAGCCAAATGAAATAAAACATGGCAGAATCAAGGTATGCATGCAGTAAACTACAAATTTTAATTGACAGAATTTTTAGTAAACACAGAGAGTTGCAATTTATCACTGTGGTGTATAGTCTAAAGTAAAGTGGCAGTACAGTAGCACAGGGGCTAACACTGTCATTTCACTTCCTTCTGCTATTTGTTTCAGCTAAGGTATCTTCATTGTAGAGTCTGCATGCCCACCTTGTGACTGTGTGAGTTTTTGCTTCATGCTCTAGATTTCTCTCACATTTCAAGGATATGCCATAGATGAATTTGCATCCTCCCGTTTGCCTTTAGGTACACATTCTCCCCAGGATTCAATAAACTCCATGCAGGCTCTACATAGTATACGTGTACACAGCCACGAAATATCAGTAGCGTGTAATACATATTCATGATACGCATCATGTGTAAGTGAGGTTTTGGGGCACATTCCAGGTGCATTGGCCACAAAACCTTGTAGAACACAGATAATGAATCTCTGTAAGGACCGGCAGTCTGCCCCCCATCATACACCAGCAGAAGAGTATGAGGTGGTAAATGAAAATCCATCCATCCCGAATGACTGTCTGAAAACTACATATCTTATAAGGTCTTTTCTCGATTTATTTTTTTTAGTTTTACCCCATGTTTATGCGATGTGCCACTTGCCGATGTTTATGGCATTTGTGCAGAGGGATCACCCATGTATCAGACATAACCCAGACATCTAAAAAGAGAAACAGGATGCTTTCCATTAACATCACTGCACAATGCTGTGCATCATGCAAACCTGGCAAGCGTAGCTGTGCTACACTCATACCATGAAGTTAACAATGACTAATAAAACTACATTGAAGTCAGTACCCTTGTGGTGACATGAATTAAGTGTTAGATTAGAGTGTAGATGGTCCCGGGCTGTAATCCAGAGAATGCAAACCTTTATCATGGTGTGACATTACAGTTTATCCAAATAAAGTTGCATTGTAAGGAAATAACAGTGGAATTGTTTTGGTTGATTGTTTTAGCCAATATATTTGAAAAAGGTGCGTGCTGCTTACCATCGCACAAATTTTAGTATGCAAAATGGTAAGCAGTGTGCACAGGTTAGTATGAGCGGTGGTAAGCAATGTGCACTATTTTCAAATGTATCAAAATCCAGACAGTGCATACTCTTAGTGAGCACAATTCATAGGAAAACATGGCATTTAAAGGGGAATTACCAGGAATTACGCTTTATACATTGAGGTTTGACTTGTGCAGCAATGTCTGGTGCAGGTGAAGGTGTGCAATTTAAAGCACAGCACTGGGGTGTCCAGGAGTTCAAAGTTTTTATTGGGCTCCTGGTTAGGGATCATGGTCTGCAGGAAGACTATACTGGCACCCAATACAAAGCAGAAACCTGGGATAGTTTGGCAAGGGCACTTACCAGTGTGACTGGTATCCCCCGCACTGGTGAACTGTGTCATCACCACTCTGATGACCTCTGTAGGAGAAAAAGGGATACCCTTGATCAGTGGATCAGGGATTGCCAGGTGTGGAGCACCCCGGTGATATGCAAGTATGATTTGCATGTATTAACTGAAAATACTCAAACTGGCTATGGTAAACACTGGTATTCATAACGTTTTTTTTTTTTCCCCTTTTTCCACAGCTGCAAAAGCAAGGGCCTTGAATGTGAGCTCCCATGCTAGACGATTGGAGAGGATGAGAGAAGCATGTGGTAAGTTAGAATAATTATATAAAGCACTCTTATTGCAGTCTTAACAGTTATAGATGGATTAGCTGCTGTATTAGACTTTGTTATGAATTTGGAAGTACATATCTGCACAGTAGCTTTCAATTCTACTTCTATCTGTTGATAAAACAGATTTAAGAATTACTGCTTTGCTCTGGTCATTGTAAGATTCACGGTTGTCTGGAAAGTCCTTTACAGTGAAGTCAATAAATAAATGAGCATCAAAATGTTATGTTAACTCAAATCAATGTAACTATCCTTGTGTGTAATAGCAACATTTGAAATATGTTCCTAATTATGGGTCCTTGTATTTTTTATGATATGTCAAGATATCTTGCTCTAAAAGGTGGATATGTGTAGTGTGAGACATAAAGCAACAGTTGCACATTCTCAGATAACAGTAACCATGAGTCTTTAAAGTGTAAAATGAAAGAGAGTTTACATTATGTTGTATTCAATTGGAAAGGTATAGTAAAACAGTGGACATTGCTTGTGAATTGAAATACCACACTTCCCAAATATAAAAATCATCTGTTTATAATACTGTGTTAGCTTTTCATCAATAGAAATACAATACTGTCATGTAATCATCATTATAGCATTTGAAGTGCAGACTTCCATACCTGTGGCTGCAATGGTCTGCTGTCATGTGTAAGCAATGTACATGTAGTCCAAATAATAAAGGGATTTCTTAGCATTTGTTATTGTTTAAAGTAGACTGTAACAGAATACAATACGTTATTTTTGAAAGCTTGCTGTATAATGTGTGAAGTTGCTGATGTTCTTTTTTCTCTCACCCCACCCCACATGTTCTTTTTGTTATTTCTGGATTACTTATTATGACTTCATACTTATTATAATATTTTTTCATTAATCATATTTCACATTATTATATTATTTTTATTATTTGTTATGTTTTATTATGTATAATTTCATCCAATGTTTATGTTAAATTTTTAGTGCCTTCTGTGTGGAGTCTGCATGCCCTCCCCGCATTTGGGTAGCGTTCGAAAGACATGCGTACGTAAATGGGTGTGCCTTCATTGAACGAACACTGGCACCTTTCGTAAAAATCTACTGCCAATCATTAGCGGACCAGAGTTCCGCTGTGGAAACCCCTTACCGGGAAAAGCCAAAAGACAAACAACAACATCATTCAATATCAATATAATTTAACCTTTTTTAAATGTTTATCTTTTTTCTTTTTGTATATTGTTTAATTACTCTTGTTTCATGTTTTATTTTATTTTTGTTCTTGTTTTTTCTTTATGTTATTACTACAGCACAACGGGGTAGGCTGGTTTCTGGTGATCTGCCTATGCTCCACTGGCTGCAGCACCAAGACCCAGCACTTCTGGGTTTCCATCTGGTGGCATCCCCCTGCTGCCCCTGCCCTAGCTAGACCCTCAGGTAGCTCTGCCCCAGGGGCCAGGTGTGTGGTCCCCTCTGGGAGCAGAGGCAGAGGGGGTGCATCAATCACCTGTGTGGAGTTGCCAGATGTGGTGCATAGGATTGTGCATCAGATAGTGGGCACAGGTCTATGCCAGATGGAGGACATGCTGTCCATCCTTGTACGACAGACTAGCCGTAGTACAAGACATCAGCCACAGCAGCCAGGACAGGGTCTGTGAAGGACACAAGTGGGCGGTGAACATCTTGGTGGGGTGGGGGTTGAGCAACTTTGAGCCTATGGATGTCATATTCAATGACAGTGAGAATCAAGTCATCACCCAATGGACTGTCATCACTGTCACCTCACTGTATCAATGGCTACTGTGTCTGACATTTGTGCCTCCTTGTGTATTAAATATGATGATGGAGAGCACTGTGTCCAGTCGGCATAACTGTGCAAAAATTGTGTGGCGCACAATCCTACGCACCACACCTGGCAGTTGAGCTTGGGTGACAAAATCACCCCTCCTGCCTCTGCACCCTGAGGGAACCACAGGCTCTTCATCTGGGGCAGAACTACCCGTGGGTGCAAGTAGGAGAGAGGCTGCGGGGGGGGGGTGCTGCCAGACTGCAGCCCAGAAGTGCTGGGCCTTGATGCTGCAGCTGGTGGAGGGAGTGAAGGCATTCCAGGGGGAACTGTCCTACCCTCCCGTGCTGTAGTAATAAGAAATAAAATCAAAATTCAAAACTGAAATAAACATAGCACAAAATAATGTACAAAATAACATTTACATACAAAAATACAAAATAAGTATTATAATGGAAAATATGATTAGATGCGTAATATAATAACAAAAAAATAATAAAATAAAAAATATATAAAGAAGAGAAGTGGTGGGGTGAGAGGATAACCACACAAATAATATACAAAGCTTTCTACAAATAATGTAATGTATTCTGTTACATTTTACTTATAACTACTGCTAACACATACACACTGTTCTACAGATCAGATTGCATCCAGCAATCATTCATACTTGCATATATTGAATGGATATATGCTGCATGGACAATGTTTACATTTGGTAACAGGTCATCTGGGACACAGTTATAGAGGTCTGCATTTCCAGTGCTACCATTATGAATTCATAACAGTACTCAATGTTATTAATGACAAGCTAAAACATTATTGTAAACAGCTCCCTTAAATGTGGGGAGTGTGTTATTCGACCTCACAAGCAGTGACTAAGGCAATACTGTATTTTCCATTTTAAATACAGTATAATGCCAGCACTCTTTCCTTTTAACTTTTATAGATGCAGGTTCACAGTTATAATGATAATCTGTAGCATGCTCTTGGTGTCCCTGGTGTACAGGTCATAATTTACATTGCAGTATTCATGTCAACTTAAACATGTACTGTGTAGTCTGCAAGTGAGATTTTCTAAATGACAACCACTGTCTACTCTGTAATACTGGACTGTTGTCTTAATAAACATACTAATGCATGCACAATTTTGCGTTAAAATGGGCAAATGCATACTCAGAGTGATACAAGTGTTTAGCACAATAAGTTGTATTTACTTTTAATGCAAAAATAGCAGTACTGTTTTGAAGCATACATACCACTTGCATCTCTCATCCTTCTCAATCTTCCCTCATAGGCTTGCACATTTAGTTTCCTCTCTGCTATGGGAAAAATTAAACACATTAGATCAGCAATCAGAAACAAGTGCAGCTGTGTCACCATTCAAGCAGTGCCTGTAGGTGATACTCACACATAAGCAGAGTGCTGTCAGTCCTATAATTATACATCTGTGGTTTAATAAATTACTTTTGTGGAGTATTTAGCATGTTTTCTCTGCATTTGTTGTGCACTCACCATACCGCCATTTTATTTTGGTTCTTAGTTGCTTAGTGGTGGTTATTTCCCTTTTGACTTTGATTTTTTGTGTTTTTTAATCAGTCCTACATTCATCAATTCAATGTTCAAGGGTATCCCTCTCCCTCATCCTGAGGTCTCCATAGTGATTTATACACTGTTCACCAGTGCGGGGGATACCCATAACAGTGGACAAATTCTGGGCCAAAATATTCCATGTATCTGGTTTGTAATCTGATCCATGATAGTGCTCCTGCAACAGCTAGGGACCATAATCATTCACTAGCAGTCCAACAAACACTTTTGACTCCTGCACACCTTACATTTGAAAACGAAATTTTAAAACTTCACCATGAACCCCGGCCATGTGTAATGCAGATGAACACCAATGTACAATGTGTTTTCCCACCAATTACAGTTATAACAAATACTGAGAATGCAGAACATTGCAATTTGCAACATTTGAAAATAGTGCATGCTGCTTAGCATCACACAAACACAGGCAACGTGTTTGCATGAAGCTAAATAAGCACAATATGTGAAATAATACCAATATAATACAAAAAAATGCACAGCTGGCATAATATGACTGTTTCATCCATCAGGACAATAATTATGATATAGGAAAACTAGGTCAATTACTATAATTTATCATGTGAGGTTTGACACCATTAAATAGGACAGGATTCTGCAGTATTAGAACTTTAGACCTTAGCTATGACAGTCCTACTCTCACAGTTGTTCCCGCAACAAGAATGAAGATATAACTGTCTTGCTACTACAAGAACACATTACAAAAAACAAGGCTGTGATACTTGTTTTCGAACCCAGGACCATGTGAACTTAAAATGGACACTTGCACCACAGAAGTTACATAGATTGTGGCTACATTTGTATTCATTGTAAGGTTAAGGTTCACACAGGCTCAGTATATGAAAATAAAGTGATAACATGCAGGAAAAAAAATACATTTATGATATATACAGTCCCAATTTGTTAGTATACAGGGAATATGCCTACATAGGTGGGAAATCCAGATCAACATGCAATGTAGATTCAGAGGAATGCATGGTTGCCTTAAAGCTGCTGTTCTCACATATACCACTGTAGCAAGCAATAACAGTCATTCAGCACACAAGCAATTTAAACAGGGAATGTACATTTGTTTTGAAATTAGTACATGTTAGATATACACTTAGTTAAATGTTCACCTTGGAAAATACTTCACTTATTCCTACATAGGCTGTTATGATTATTAGTTTCAAATATACAACACTGTCCTAGTTCATTGGTCAGTCAGTAATCATTTGAACAGCACTGTGGTGCAGAGTGTGTATTAAAACAATTCTATATTATTGCCTTTACAATGTTTAAGGATATTAAGTGGGAATATGTTATGCAGTCGGCAAATAAATAAAGCCATGTTGGCTAGCATAAACAAGCATTGACTGTTGTTGTGTGGGTGGGGAACAAAGGTATACACCACTATGTGAGCCTATGAGATATCCCCCAGAGCACAAATCTGGAGCATTTGGGAGATGGGGCACATATGGGATTCATGTTAACTGGCAGGTTTGCCTGCACACAAGGCAGATGACACACATGCTATTCATCATGACTTGGCAGTTTAAGTTGTGCACCTCATGGTTAATGTACACCATTACCTGTTCCCTGTTTCTTGTTGTCATGAGTACATGACTCCAATATAAGGCACACATTAATTTAGGATGGTGTAATACATGATACAATTGTAGCATTCTTCTGAAAATGTATGCAGAACTAATGTTTAAATTTGCCACATTGTAGAATACCATGCAGTGATGTTTTGAAAATCATGGACGGTGATACCTGTAACACACCAAGCATACCCCCTGCTATTCTATGACATGTCCTAGTGACTAGGAATAGCATTTAAACACGTGCCTTAATTTCCACTGGGATGGTTTCCTGCACTCGTCTGTCTGTGAGTCAATACTGAGAGTGGTTGCTCAGATCCTCCAGTGTCTATGTGCCTTGGAAACTTTTCACCTTCTCTGTGTATGGCTATTGCCAACAGCAGCAGTGTCTTCAACCTGTATTACAGACAGATGTATTCAAAAAGCAGCAGGTAATAATCTGTTTGTGTCTTCTATGTGTCTGTACTCCAGTATTTTCTCAATCCAGAAAAAATAGAAAAGGAAATGGAGCCAGCATGAATGCTTTTATATCTTGTGGACTAGCAGGATTATTATCATGCAATTAAGCAGGGTGTGCTGTAAATAGCATCTTCAAAGCACAGAGTAGGACATATACAATCAATGATTGATGTAGCCCTTTATAAAAAGGCAAATGAGCAGCTGGGTAAACTGATGTGGATGATAGCACATGACTAACTCAGATACACATTTCTTCAGATTCACTATATTTTGACAGAGTATTGCACTCCATCAGGTATGTATTCATCTTGTAACCTAAATAATGCATATGCTAGAATGTAGATAACAGTAAATGTGAAGTAAATCTGTATGCATTTGTTAGAAACATACTCATTACATGGCATTCTTTACCAGCAATGACAGAGGTACAGATGATATAGGATTAGCATAAAGTATAATGCTGTTTGCTAACTATGCACACATGTCCCATGGAACAATCCTTTGATAACATTTTTAACACACACCAGAACTCAAAGGGTGAAATCAGACTAGAAAACTTCACCAAGGCAAGCTATACCCTCCTAGGTGAAGGTATAAATGCATTCCAAGCCCCACCCCAAGCTGAAGGGGGTAACTACACCAAGGCATACACTAAAGCCCTGTACAATCACTTGCATAAGTGCATAAACTCAGCTGTACCAGACAGAATCAAAGCCGGTGCCCCAAGTAAAATCAAGCTGCCATGGTTGATTTCATACATCAACAAACTCTACAATAAATGCAAAAAATTGCTGTCCAAGAAAACAAAGACAAGGACCCAACAATGGAAAAGCACCCTCCTCAGCCTTAACAGGTAAATAAGGCAACTTGTCAATTCATCCAAGAGCTCCTTTGAGAGAAACCTAGCAAGTACTGTCAAGGATAACCATAAGCCCTTTTACAGCTATATACATAACCTAAAGGGTAGGACCCAAGCATGTGCAGAACTGGTAGCTAACAGTACCACACACACTGACCCCACAAAGATAGCAGATAGGTTTGATGAATATTTCATTCCCTTATCCGCTCTTGACTTACAAGAAATCCTCCCCAAATTCTCTCCCCTATCTTACATATCTGAAGAGCAGGTCCTGAAAGCCCTGTCCAAGGCAAAGAACACAGCCTCTATGGGACCAGATGATATCCCAGGCTGTCTTCGAAACAGGCTAAAACATGAACTAGCATCACCACTAAGTACCCTTTTAAATCATAGCCTAACCACAGGGTTTTTCCGTGGAATTAAGAACAGCTACATTTATTCCCCTCCACAAAGGTGACCTAGCAACAGAGCTAGGGAATTATAGACCCATAAGCCTGATCAGCCGTATCTGTAAGGCCATGGAATGTATTATTATGGATCTCATAAATAAAGACATAGATGACCTCCAAACCCTGGACCCTACCCAATTAGGCTTCATGAAGTGCAGATCCTGCCTGTTAAATTTGGTGAATTTCTTTGAAAGTGTGACCAAGGCCATTGATGAGGGCAAATGTGCACACAGCATACTTCAACTTTGCAAAGGCTTTGGACACAATCCCACATTTGGGCATTGCCAATAAAATTAGCAAACTGAATATAAACTCTTTTGTTGTAAGATGGATTGCCAACTAGCTCACAAACCGGACACACTATCAAAGTGGGTGACTCCATATTAACCAGCAGACCTGTTACCAGCAGGGTACCACAGGGGTCAGTACTGGGCCCCCCCTACTGTTTGGTATATACTTCTCAGAAGTTCAGGTCAAAATAAAAGGGTCGTGGCTGACCAATTTTGCAGATGACTGCAAACTAGGTGCAATCATTGAATTCTCAAATGATGTCAGTATACTCCAGGATGGTCTCACACATACCAACGACTGGTGTATTAGTCATAGTCTCAAACTAAATGGAAAGAATTCAGCACAATGTCCCTTCACACTATCAAATCAATAACAATACCCTAAGTACCCATGAAGTGGTAAGGACCTGGGATCACAGCTTGATCGCATACTTAAGTTCGACAACCATGTGTCTATCATTGTAAGGAAAGCTTTCCACGTAGCTCACTTGATTGGTAAAGGCAATGCCTTGACAGCAAAAGTTATTAGAACCTCCTATACTCAGCAGTTATCCAGCCCATAATTTAGTATAACACCCCCATTCAGTATGTGCCGTACTAAGCATCTACCTCAGAGGTTTCTAACAAAGAAGATCAAAGGCCCCCTGCATGTGCCTTACATGGACCGACTAAAATCCCAGTCACTATACTCCATATTGTATGGACTTCTTGGGGGGGACTTACACCTGGCCTACAGAGCAATCTATGATCCAAACCTAATGAACTTACTGCAAAAATAATCAAATAGATCTAGGGCTGCCCATTCCAGGGATTTAAATATGGCCTGTGACTTAAATAGGACATGCTGGAGAGACAGATTTATCTCCCAGTGACTGCCACATCTTTGGAACAGGCTACCAATTCATGTGGAACAGAGCACTTCTATGACACTGTTCAAGAGGAACCTGGATGAGTGGATGGGGCACCATGAATTTTTACTGGGAATAGCACCCACAACTCTCCTGGACATGGGCAGACATCTCTAAATGCAATCTTGGATATTGACTAGTACCAATACAGTATTGCATTGGGTTGAAATGGCTTGGCTTACAGTGACCTCTGGTTTGATATCCTAGTAATATCCTATGATCCTATTTCCACACTGTTTGCTTAACAGCATTGTTCCTGACCCTGGTGTTTATTATTTATTAGGGGATGGGGGAAGAGATGATGTCCTGCTATGGCACAAACTAGAATGGAATGTTGTGTTTTGTGGGGGACATAGTTCAGTACCTGTTAGGGCACAATAAATAATATTTTGCTCTTGTTACTCTTAGTTTTGTAACCACCCTTATAATTTACTGCACACTGTTGAATTGTTACAGTTTAATCAGCTGTGGAGTATTGGAAGCCTTCCTTTACTGAAGTAAATGTACAACAATTTTTACTTATGTGATCTTTATATCTTTATGTGTGTTAGCATTCTGTTGTCTTTCTGTAAATGATATGCCCCCTAGATGTAGACTATAACACCATGATGTACTACTGTCAAGATGGTGGGCAAGAATGGCTGAATGTGCAGATCTCTGGGATGACCTTGTCTGAAAT
Organism: Protopterus annectens; assembly: GCF_019279795.1. Lineage (NCBI taxonomy): Eukaryota > Metazoa > Chordata > Ceratodontiformes > Protopteridae > Protopterus > Protopterus annectens. Next base: position 1,030,976,238 of record NC_056730.1, read on the forward strand.
ATCAGTTGAGTGGGCCAAAAGAGTCACATGTATGAACACATGGGTTACAGAGCTACCAACATGATACCTGCAGCCAGGAGGCATGCAGCTGAAGTGGCCACATGATTGTTAGGTTACCGGTGTTAGGCCTGCAGCAGAGGAACCCCTCAGCACCACAGAAGAAATATCGGCAAATATTGCCACTCAGACAAGCTCCCAGCAGTCCAACAGCCAGTATGTCCTTGACGTGGGTGCCACTGCTGCTACTCAAGAGGAGCATCCAGGTAAGCTGTGTTAGACCATCAGTAGAATACGGTTGCAGTTATTCTATAACAGTGTATATATTTTTAATGTCTGTCAGGTTGCTTTTTTTGGTGGGGTGTAATGAAGATAGCTGCACTGTTCAGGTCTTTTAACTGCCACAGAGGAATCCCTGGCACACATTTCCACAACCAATATGTTCTGGATGTGGGTGCCACTCCCACATCACATGTGGGTCTGTCAGGTATGCTTTGTTACATCATCATTAAAATAGTGCGTCATCTTGTCATAAGCGTATATAGTTGTGTCAAGCTGTATGTGTGCTGGTTAGGGTTATTTCAGATAGCTACAGTTTTATGGTCATTGAAGTGTGTCTACCATGGCTTCAGTTCCTGTTGAAACTGTCTGTAGGCAAACTGTTGGTGAGGTGCCACAAAGGCAGATTGATAGGGGTGCTCAGAGGCCTGCTGTCCCTCCACCACTTGGTGCAGGTGTCTCTTCACATGTCACTCAATGTATGTTTAGGGCCATAATGGGAACACAGGCACATTCAGAACTTCACTCCAGAAGAATGCTTAGGATTCTAAATGTGGCACAGTCTGACATCCATGACTGCCTCCACTGTGTTGTTGATGTACTGGATCAGTTCAATGACATGCATGAACAAGATGTGTCTGTGAGGGAGCGTAGAGTATTTGTCATTGAAAGCACACTGTCTGTGATGGAATGTCTACTGGGAGGGAATGCCAGCAACTACATCTGCTGAGAACCAACAGAGCCATGCCTAATCAACCTCCAATAATGGCAGTACATCCACTGCTCTATCAGTGTGCTGTCCACACCCAGACGTAGCAGACCATGGGATCATGGTCCTGGGAATTTCCATGATGGGAGGATATCCAGCAGTTACCCTCAGGCATACCTCTCAACTTCTTAGAACAAGAAATCTGGACAAAGCCATTAATAAAAGTGGGACAAAGGCCCAAAAATAAGGACATTTTTTAAATATTGCCCTTACAAACTTAGATAGTTGATAGAATAACAGGTTTTGCATTATCATGAATTTTCTGAAGGGCATGAAGTCTGAAACTCAAATGCCTGTCATTATTTTCAAACTTCAGTCTTTAATGATTTGCCACTAATTTGCCAGAAAACCACAATTTTATGAACAATGAACCAAAAATAAGAGGCAAAAATCTGGACATTCTGTGAAAATCTGTACAGTTGAGATGTATGCCTCAGGTAGTAGCACATCACCTGACCTTGGGCTTGGAGGTGCCAGTGCAGCTGCTGGCAGAGCCAGTTCTCATGGTAGGGAATGAAGACAAACTGTTAGCTCTACCATGCATGGCTCACAGCTCTCCAACATACAGACAAGTAGGGCTAGCACTGAGCTTGGCTGTCTTCATGCAGATACTCACACATCAATGTCACATTGAGGGCACCTACTGACACACTACATTTACATGTTTTCTGTTTGCTGCTGCCCTTACTTACTCACACACATACTCACTAACCTTTTGTGTCAGCCTAGGCCTCCTGCACCCCCACAAACCACCCTATGCAAGTGATGACTGCCACATCCCTGTTGTCTGTCTTCTGACTGCAGGGATACTAAAGTTATGTGTCTGATGCACAGGGTGACTACCTACATTAATATGTATTTTATATCTCCATTTGTGCTGTTTGGCTGATAATTGTAAATGTCAGTTATATTCTAGTTAGTCAGTTAGATACGTGTTAGCATAATAATTCCTCTAATTTCTAGTTGATGCTTTTGTAAGGCTTGTGAAGTCAGTCAATAACATGTGTCTCATTAATATGTCTAACCTTCTTTTTAGGGATTATTTAGATCTAACTTATGTGTCCACATCCAAAGTCAACACATCAGATTGTGAGATCTGGATTGTATGTAAGCACTGCAGTAAAATGTCAAAGCAGTAATACAGTATAATGTTTTTTCATGCACATCACCATAGGTTCTGAGGTTCAGAGGCTGTGACAAGGGAATTGGCCTGATGGTGTTTAGAACCACAGCTGATACATCACAGTATAATATGCAATGGCAGATATAATGCATGGACATGATTCTTACAGAAAGGACCACCCATGTCCAGCATAGAGTCAACAGTGACCTATGGCAGATAACATTTCCACATAAAGTCAGCCAGCCTGTGTGCTCAAAAAGGTTAATGGATTTGCTCTGCTTGACAGATTGGAAGCCTAATGCAGATGACTGACAACCTTTGACACATGTATGTGTCTACCCAGCGTGTCCTATGTATGACATACTGTACATTGAGGTCCCTGGAACAGGTGGCTGTGGTCCCATAAGACTTAAGGATGTGCAGAGTATTCTTTCCATTTGGGCCAACGAGAGCCATGTAATGCATACATATTCTGCCTCAAAGCTATATATATGATACTGCATACACTGACAGCTACTTCATTCTGCCCAAAGAAGACACATGTTGAGACCCTCTGATTTTTTATAACTCAGAGATGTCTGAGGTCTGTCAACTTCCTGCAGGTGTCTGGGACAATACTTATCAAAGAGAGGATTAGACATCCATAGGGCTTATGATGAATGAGTATAGGGGATTGATAAAATTGTTGTCTATGTAATGCCTTTGCTAATCAGATGTCAGATGTAGAATGCCTTCCTCCCCACAGTACACACATTTTGTGGGTGACATATGTTCCAAGGTACATTGATGCAGAAATTGGGAATAGTGTACTCTAGGTAATTTTTAAATAAGCAGGAACATCTATTAAAACAGGGTATGGTGATGCATGTTTGTGCAATTGTTATAACACCCATGGCTTTGTCAGCATTCATTAGTGCCACAAAGATGTTGTGCCACACATCCTCTGCTTTTTCTTTGGCCTTTTGATAAATATATGGCAAACAAGGGAGACAGCACTGACATCTGTTACCACACAGGTGGCAGGTCTGCTGCTTGAGGTGAGGTCTCCTTCTGTGAGTATTGTTGGTCTGTGATCTGATGTGCAACCCACCTCTTAACGGAAGGTATGATATTCACCTTGGTGAGTTACTAATTGAAACCAAATGTTGGATTGCATTGAAGGGCCTGACCAAGTCAAGCTAGGATGAGTGCACAGCCTAGTATATGTCTCTGCTCACAGTCTTGATTTTCACAGGTTCTGCAGGCACAAGCTACCCTTCAGAAAAGATAACTGGAACAGATCTGCTGTTTGGAGGTCATGGATGTGATTTTGTCTGAGATGCATTTAAATTGTTTCCATTGCCTTAAACTGAAGGCTGAATACAGTTATGGAACTATAACTCCAGTTGTATGTTGCCTATCCTCCATTGTGTGGGTGGAAAATGATCACTGTATTCATTCAGTGTGCAAAACAGCCACACTCAGACTGTGGTTGAATATGGTGCTTAGTGGAGTAGCACACTGTTGCAGCACATGAAGGACACAACCTGGAATGTTATCTGGTCCCATGGAGTCTGTGCTCCTAGTATTGGACAGGGCAGTGATAAGTTGCTCTTTGTAGATACTGATGAAGGCTTATGCAGCCAAAACCAGTATGTGAATTGTAAACATCAATAAATTATTTCCAGGAAGAAGGAGTGCTGTCTTCTATTGTTGGCTCTTTGGAGATACCACATTTTAGAGGTGATGATGCACAAATGTTGTAAGCTTGGTGTTGTGAGGGTGGATATTTTACAGTCACCCATGTCTGCTAGCAGGTTTGAAATTTACAGTGGGTCAGTTTGTGCAATACCATGCAGAATTAGTTCAAAATACACCTGAGTGATATATATCAGTTTGCAGACGTAAATGAAAATGGCTTATGGTTATCCCTGCATGTGTGTCAGAAATTATTAGCATTGTTGCTATATGAGACTTTTTCAAGGTTGTTTGGGTGTACTGAGGTGAGTGGCCTTCCAGAATAGTTTTGTACATGTTTTATTTGTAAACAGCAGCTTCTGTCACTTACTTAGACTGTGGTAATGACAGACTACACTAGTATGGATTGTATTTCCGGCAGATCTGACTGAGCAGGCACAACTGTGTGTATACATTTGTGTAGATGTGTAGCCAGGGCATCAGGGTTTATCTTACTACAGCTGTCAGCGTTCTTTGTGGAAACTTGATCTTGGACGTGATTACACCAACCCTTAGGAGGGTGTAGTTACCTTGGATGATGTTTTTGAACCTGAGTCCTCCTTTAGGGAGTTCATTAGGTATTCCAAATTCTACACATACTTGCATGCTTTTTTATATGGTTGGATTAACAGTGCAGGCACTACACATGTGCCATTACATTGTTCACTCATATAGTTGAGGAACAGGTCTGACATATTACAGATCCTTGTGGGGTGGTGCACTATTTCTTCCATGGCATTTTAGTTTGCAAAATCCACTTATGTTTGTGCAAGTGAGTTTGTCCTTCTATAATTATACACGAGGCATTATATGCACTGGATAAAAAAAAAATCATGTCAACTACTCTTGCAGGGGGAACAGAGGGAAATTGATAGGTGAGGATGGGAGGTTTGAACCTGGTATCTGCATAGACAATGCTAAAAGGAGGGGAATATGTGATCTGAGTGGTATTTTCAGAGGAGTAACCTATGGTGTGTACATTTGGTGGTCCTTCTTAAGGTAGATCTATAGTTCAATAATTGATCAGTGAGTGGTTTAGTTGCTGCTTGTTATGTAACAGAAGGTATGACAGCTAGTTAGTGTTGTTGAGGATCTGCTCTGTTACATAGCTGCAGCCAGTTGTATTGGAAAATAAGTGTATTGTCATTTCTGTACATATAAGAGCAAAGTGTTAAGGAGTCTGCACATAAACCAGAACAAAGCAGGTAATACAAGGAAATGGGTTCAGACACCTAGGAATCCAGACACTTCCCCATGGTACATTTGGTTGGGGAAACACGGTTGAAGTGACATTCAGCTGTAGAGAAATATGGCTTTTTGTGAATTCCCTCTGGGCAAAGAAAAGACTCACTGCCTTGCCCACAACTTTAGTAACCAAGTGCACTGAGGCAGAAGAAGTAATAAGTGTTGTATTCAGTGTACAGTAAATGCTTATGTAACTACAGCATGTAGAAGCATGCTATAGCATGGAGGAAGTCTTGCATGATACTGTAGTCACATTTATGTTCCAGCATGCCTTTTAGGTAATGTTCCCTAGACACTGTGAAAGAGGTAATGGCCCCCACACACCAATTATAAAGGCACTGCCCAATGTGCACTGCATGTTTATTGCCACTGAAATGCCCATTGGCCAACCTGCTGCTTATGCCTGCCATACTGCCTGTTGTCTCATGTTGCACTGGGGGGCCATAGGCATTATTTTCCCCCTGTGCATTTGGTTATTGAAGCTGTGGGCATAGAACCATATTCTTCTCTTTACCCAGAAGGAATCTGCAACAGCTGTATTTCTCTGCAACTGAATGCCACTTTTGCCATGTGTCCCCAACCAAATGTACCACAGGGAAATGTCATGCTGCCTAGGTGCCTGAACACCAAGGAAACACTGTTAAAGCTCATACTGGGTCCAGAAATACTAACCTTCAAATAGTACTCCTACTGTATACACCTGCCACAAGTGCAAAGGTGTGATTTCTATGAAAACAGATGTCATACTAATGTTCTTATTATTTTGGCTACTACCATGATGGGTTGCCACAGCACATCATCTGCTTCTAGTTCCTCCTTTCCTCTGCATCTTGTTCTGTCACACTAACTACCTGCATGTCCTTGGTCACCACATCCATGAACTTTATCTTAAACCTTCCTCTTGTCCTCTTAACTGCCATCTCCATCCTTAGCATCCCTCTCCAAATATCCCCAACATCCCTCTTAAGCACATGTCCAAAGCAACACAATCTCAACTCTCTGGCATTGTCTACAATCCATATAATCTGAGCTGACACTGATATGCTGATTAATAACCCTGTCCATCCTCATCACCTCCAATGCAAATCCTGACATCTGGAACTCTGCCAGCTCCTGTTATGACTATTGTATTTTTGTCAGTGCCACCATCTCCAAACCATATAACATAGCTGTTCTCAAGTCCCTCTTGTAGACCTTCCTTTTCAGTGTTATTGGTACCTATCTGTCACAAGTCATTTCTGACACTCTTCTACACCCGCTGCACCCTGCATGCACTGTCTTCTTCACCTCCCTTCCACACTCACCATTACTGTGAACTTTTGCTCAATTTAAAATCATGCATCTTCACCAAGTGTCCTTTCTGCAGTCTCACCATTCTCCTTTCCTCCCTCTCATTCACAGACATATTCTGTCTTAGTCCTTATGCCATTCATTACTCTCCTCTGTACAGCATAACTGCACATCTCCAGGGTCCCCTAAATATGTTATCTACTGTCAAAACAAATCACAATATTATCTGTAAACATCATAGTCTATTGGTACCCAGTGTGGTCTCCTGTGTTAACCTGTCCATCACCATTGCAAAGAAATGTCATGATGTTTGTGCACAGCATAAAATGAATGTCACTGTTGTTTGTTTTATATTGCATGAGGTGACATCTAACTGTCTGCCAGGCCACTGTGTGCCCATGGCCTGTTGTGAAAAATACGTATCCAGTTATCTGATATAGCTGATTACATCAGCAGTGTCTGTTGAAGACATGAGGACAGTGTAGCATAGGCTGTGGTAAAATGATCTGTATAACATCCCCAGCAGCTCACACACACACCAGGTTGACTGCAGTGCCATTAGAACCCCTACCTATCTATGTTTACAGACTAGAGAACACAGCACAAGTCTGACTTTAATAGGAGTGCAGATTATCTTATAGTAGATGACATCAACAGGCCTTGTGGGGGGGGCAAAAGGTTAGAGGACTGATAGACATTGATGTTTGTGCAAGCACAAAAGCAATGCAAAACCATGCAATTGTCCAAGGCAGTGCTGGATGCACACACCCACTCTTCTTCATGGAGATGCACACAGACACACCAAGTTAACTGTAGTGAGATTAGAACACCTACCTATCTAGGTTTACAGACTAGAAAATGCAGTACTTAACACATGCACCATGGCTAAAGTCTGATTTTTAACAGGACTGCAGATGATCTTATAGTAGATGACATCAACAGGCCATGTGGGGGGAGAGGTTGGAGGACTGCTAGATATAGATGTTTGTGCAAGCACAAAAGCAATGTGAAAACATGCCATTTTCCAAGGCAGTGTTGGACACACTCCCACTATTCTTTACACACACACACACACACACACACACACACACACACACACACACACACACACACACACACACACACACACACACACATCGAACTGAACCCCTACCAAAGTGCACAGACTAAAGAAGTTTTTGACATAAGCACAACTACAGGAGTCTGATTTTAACACAACTGAATGCAAACTTATAGTAGATTATATCATCTAGGGCTGTAGGGAACACCAGCTTGGGAGGCCTGCATAGGCACATCACTCCTTAGTGTCATCTGAGACTAGTACACTGAGAGTAGTATACTGTTTAGAAGCCATAGCTGGGTAACAGCACAAGTCCCATATTGAGGATATTTGCCTTTGGCAGTGTAAGCCTGTGAGCACAACTATATGGCCATGTCCATGAGGAAGCAGAGAACATTATATATTAGACCTTTGTTTTGTGTTAGATTACATGTTGTAGAATTAAGGAGATCCCATGGTTGTACTGATTGTTGGTGAGGTTAGTTGTGAAGAAACATATGGATGGTTATTAATTTTCTATATTGAAAGTTATACTGCACCCTCAGTTTGCAATCATACCTCTCAACCATACCGAATTCCTCAATATTTACCAGTTTTGAGGGCAAAATAATGGGGTGCCATGAATTTCTGTGTGGCCCCTTTAATTCCTGATTTTTTTTTTAAGTTGTAACTGACATCTTCAAGCATCAGCTTCATGAGGCACAAATCAGAGACAGTGGGAGTCTGGGACTGTGTTTATAATACATTAGCACTCTGCCATACTCCTGTTTGGATATGGTAATTTGGAAATTGGAATATAGCAGGGCCAGGCAGCAGTGAGCGAGTAGACTCAGTGTTTTAGAGTTTATGTTTAATTAACTTAATTCTGCCAAGCAGCCATTTCAAGCCCAATTGCCCAACTTACTTCTGCAGACTGCAGTACAGAGTCTCATCTGCACCACAAATCCCAGGATAGAAAATTTACTTTCTCTGGCGGCTTGAGATCGACCACTGCTCCAGGTAAGTAAAAAATAATAAAAAAAGACTGTTTGCTGTTATGCCTTAAAGTTATTATTGCCTAATGAGAAGTGTCTGGGGGTATCTGCATGTAATGAAAATGGTAAGTTATATAAATATCTATAATAAGTGTCTGCTGCTTATTGCAACAGAATAACTGGATATTGTGTTGTTGCCCTTCTGTAAATACAGCATCAGTGCTCAGCACTAGACATTCCAAAGAAACAACTTACTGAACTGATGTTATTTGTTCCAGACTAATTTTTGTTAAACTGCTGATGTCCATTCCCACATTCTGTTCAGTGTAAAATGTAAAAACAATTGGTGGAGAGAAATTAAGGGTTAAGGAGGAACTTTTCTGTAGGTTTGAGCACAGGGAATGCAAAAGTCCTACTTACGCTTGTTGTGTCTGTGTGTAAGGTAATTATTCAGTTCCTGTTTCTTACTTTTAGTTTACTAACTACAATTATTTATAATTTGCATTTTATAGTTCACAGTCACATGCTGTAAAGATGATCTTTCTATGGCTGAGTTCTCATTTTCTCTTTGTCTTTGATGTCATGTTAGTTTTTTTGTATAATTTATCTGTGACTTTGGTACATGTATTTGTCATATTAAAGATATGTGAAAGTGTAGCCAAAGTAGAAATTCTTTCTGGTGTTTAGCACCAAGTATATTTATTAAATCAAATAAGTATAGATTTTGGAATTGTAAGCTCCATTTTCCCACTTCAAGTTCATTTTCTCTTATTACTTATACTTGCTAGAATATTTCTCTAGTATGGTCTTAGCTGTTTATTGACTTACCTACTTGTATGCTAGGAGAAAACTACACTGAGATAAATCCAGTGCATATAGTTTTATTTAAAACTACTTGCTATATAAATGTTGAAATACTATTAAAATCAATGGTAACTGATTATAGCTATTACTATGCTTCATTGGGTTCATAGGTTAGTACTAAGCTAACTGCCCTTGCGAGCTATTTTAAGCCTATCCAGTTATCCCTTGTGAGACTCAAACCCTGCACCTTGTGTTTGTAAGGCAAACACCTTAACCATTAGGCCATCCTCCCAACCCTCCCAATAAAATACCTCTGCCAGTCTCTAACCCCAGACCATTGAAACAATAGACTGCATGAATTACCACTAAGTCACAGCAGATTCAGTTATACATTTTTACAGTCTTCATGGCCTGTAAAGAAAACAAAAAAAAAAAAACAGAGAGAGAGAGTTACCTGAGATAGGATAGGTGTGTGCATTAGTTGGGAAGCAGAACATTTTTACTGTTTTCTGTTCTAACAATTTTTAAACTAGTGGCAGTCCCATATACACCACTTAGGCATAATAGATACACTTTCTCAACTAGGCATCAATCCATATGTCACCAGATGGGTAGCACACTGGCTCACTGATAGAACCCATCTAGTCAAAATAAGGGAAGCCAACTCAAGTAGTAGACCTGTAATGAGAGGCAAACCCCAGGGTTCAGTCTAGGGGCCTCTGTTATTTGGGATATACTTTTCTGAGGTGCAGAGCAAAACCAGTGGGCTATGGCTGACCAATTTTGCAGATGACTGCAAGCTGGGTGCTGTCATCAATTCCCCTAGTGATGTGGACATCCTCCAAGAGGGTCTCACTCAGGCAAAATGACTGGTGCCTGAAACACGGCCTCAAGCTGAATATCAAAAAACACATCATCATCCCCTTTGGGGAGGCTGACGTCCCCACAAATTATCACATTAATAATATCCTAAGCACTCAGTCATGTGGAATTTGGGCACCCAGGTTGATAGCAACCTGACTTTTGACTGCCATGATGCTTCTGTGGTAAGGAAAGCCTTCTACATGGACCACCTCTTATGTAAGGGTATCTCATCCAGGGACAAGTAGGTCATAACATCCCTGTATTCTTCCCTTATAAGGCCCATTATTGAGTACAATGCACCTTTCAGCATGTACCTCAAAGCACATGCAGCAGCTGGAGAGACCACAGAGGTTCCTCACCATGGGAATCCAGGGCCTCAAGCATCTACCATACACAGGCTAAAAGCTCTATCCCTCTACTCAGTTTCATATAAACTCCTTAGAGGTGACCTGTGTCTGGCATACAAGGCAATCATGGCTCCACTCAAATAACCTGCATGGGCAGCCTCAACCTGGTCTGTGACATCAACAAGACTTGTTGACGGGACAGATTTTTGTCCCATAGACTCCATCATCTATGGAATAGACTCCCTCTCCACATCAAGCAGAGTACCTTTTTACCACTTTTTAAGCACAATCTGGATAACTGGATGGGAAACAGAAAATATACCTCTAGGATTCCACCCATGTCCCTGATGGACAGGGGCACTGGCTGCTGATTTGTCTAAACATGAGCTAAATTCTTGGCTAGGCTTATAAAGGCCTTAGGGCCAATAGCCTAGTAACCTCCTATGATCCTGTATGATCCTATAAATGTTGAAATATTGCCCTTGTTGATGGAATAACAGGTTTTGCATTAGTATGCATTTTCTGAAGAGTATGATATCCATAATGACATGTATGTCATTATTTTCTGACTTCATTCTCAATGATTTAGCAATAATTTTGTATAAGCAAACATTTTAAGGGGAACAGACTATGAGTATTATGTAAAAATATGGACATTCTTCATAAATCTGGGATGTTGAGAGCTATGATAGCGAATGTGCAATGACACATGCGTGTTTCACTCTTCTACCTGTTTGTGCATATTTAAGTAGTGCACAAATGTGAGGCACTTTGCTAACATCCAGCCTTTCTATTATGTGATGTATACGACCTACTGCAGCCCACTCCTCTTAGTACTCAAAGCTGTGATTTCACAATTGCTACAGGTAATATATAACGCTTAACTGCATGTTTCCTTTTTCTGCAGTTTTTCACTTCTCACAAAATATTTAAGCATTATTAAAACTGTTTTCACCATGTGACGCATTGTGCAAATGTGTACTAAAATTATAAAAATTAAAACATTACAGGATACAAGGTCACAGTCTGTAACAAAACACTAATCATTGCAAAATCACCTCCAAAACTTCAATTTACATCAGAATTTGAACCCTAAACACAAAGCTTCATAGGTTCATAGGTTCGTACTAGGTTATCTGCCCTAGGGCATTTATAAGCCTAGCCAGAGTGTGTGTGGCTTTAACCACCCCTTAGGATGAGAATACTACGCCCTTTTAGGGTTTAGTTTACTGTGCCTCTGTCTAGTAGTGACACAGAGATGACCCCAGGGGTAAACCTATGATCTCCCATCCACTTGTCAAGATTTCTCTTGAATAGAGTTAGTGAGGGGCTCTGCCTAACATGGATTGGGATTCTGTTCCAGAGTGTAGGGAGCCTCTGGGTTATGAATCTGTCCCTCCAGCACGTCCTATTTATTTCTGTGTTGAGGTTTAAGTCTCTTGCTCTTGTGGCTCTGATGGATTTGGATTTTCTGAGGTGGAGCATGTCCATTAATTCCGGATTGGACATGGCCTTGTAAGTCAGGCACAGATCACCTCTGGGTAGGCGGTATGCGACTGAATAGAGCTGGAGTTTTTTCAGTCGGGCAGCATATGACATATGTTTAAGACCCTTTATCCTCTTGGTGAGGAACTTTTGGGGCCGTTCCAACTGCTGCAGGTGTCGGGTAAGATACATCCCAAATGGGGCATTGTACTCAATCATTGGCCTGATAAGAGAAGAGTACTGGGGCACAATGACCTCTCTTGATCTAGATGTGAAACCCTTCATGATAAGGTGGGCAATATAGAAGGTCTTCCTAACCACTTTGGCAATGTGAGTGTCAAATGAGAGGTTACTGTCAACCTGGGTCCCTAGGTCCCTGATTACCTCTTCCATACTTAATGGATTACCACCTATGTGGTAATTTGTGGGTACCTTGTTTTTCCCAAAGGGTATGACTATACATTTTTGGCATTCAGCTTAAGGCCATGGCTCTGGCACCAATTATCCATTTCTATGAGGCCTCTCTGAAGGATGTTTGTGTCCGCTGGAGTATCAATTATGGCACCCAGTTTGCAGTCATCTGCGAACTTTGTCAGCCACAATCCTCCTATGTTTGCCTGTACCTCGGAAAAATAAATGCCGAACAAGAGGGGTCCCAGGACTGAACCCTGTGGGACACCGCTTGTGACTGGCTTAGAGTATGACATAGCTCCAGCAACTCTGACCCTGTGGGTTCTGTCCTTGAGCCAGTTTGCAACCCATCTTGTGACATATGGGTTTACATTTAAGCTGGTGAGTTTGTCTATGATGCCCGAGTGGGGTATTGTGTCAAAGGCTTTTGCAAGGTCAAGGTAGGCTGTGTGAACTGCCTTACCCTCATCAATGGCCTTAGTGACTGTTTCAAAAAAGTCGACCAAGTTCAAAAGGCAGGATCTGCCCTTGACAAAGCCAAATTGGGTAGGATCCAATGTCTGTAGGTCCCCAATGTCTTTGTTTATGAGTTCCATAATGATCCTCTCCATAGCTTTGCAGACCAGGCTCGTCAAGCTTATGGGGCGGTAATTTCCAGGGTCCGTAGAAGCACCGCCTTTGTGAAGTGGGACCACCGTTGCCGTACGCCACTCTTTGGGTACGTATCTTGTAGTAAGGCTAAGATTAAACAGCAGCCTTATGTGTGGGTTTAGTTCCTCTTGGAGTTCATGTAGCACACAGCCCGGGACACCGTCCAGTCCCATTGATGCTGTGTTTTTAGCTTTAGAGAGGGCGGCTCTCACCTGGGCATCTGAGATCACCAGATATATCTAGGCACCAGAACTTTGACTTCAGAAGCCCAAACACACACTCTATGATGTTTCTAGTTTGTGTATGTGCTCCATTATGGTGTTCTTTCATGGGTGTGTGTGTTTGTGTGTGTGCATTTCTGATGGGTGTCATCATCCACAGTTCCAGGGTGTAGCCAGAATACCCCAGTAAATGGCCCTATGCGATGTCCCTCTAGCAAACATCTGGTGCAGCTGTGATATGTGCCAGATATGGGAGTCATGATAACTGCCAGGGTTGCCAGCACACATATTCAAGATAATCCGCAGGACATTGCACACAAATTGGCAGTGGATGGAGTGGTATCCCTTGTGGTTAATGAAGATTCTACCCTGCTCACTAGGTGGTGCCTTGATGTGTACATGAGTGCCATCTATGGCACCCAGTACTTTAGGATAGTGTGCTACATGTTAGACGTCTTGCATATTGCTGGTCTTCTCCTCAGCAGCATGGGGAAAGTATATGTGCTTACTGGCATCTATAAGCGCAGCATCCAGGAATTAGTGGAGTACCATGGATGCTGATGCCTGTGACACCTCTATCATGTCCCCAGTTGGTCTTTGAAAAGTACCTGTAGCTAATATTCTAAGGGCTACACATACCTTAGTTTCCACTGGGATGGATTCCTCCCAGTTGGCTCTGGATCTGAGTTGAGGGTGGCTGAGCTCATAAAATTCTTGTGACGTGTCCCTGTCCAACCTGTAGTGCTCTACAATCTCCAGCTCATGTAGCACTTGTTAGGTTACCCTGAGCCTGTCATCTCCTTTTCGGCCTAGGCCTATTGTCATTAACACCAGCAGCATTGACTTCAGCCTCAAGCACATACAAATGTAGAATAGTTGCAGCAGCCCCTAACATTATGTCAGTTAAAAGCTCCAAGTCTCTACTCCAATGTTGTTGCAGTATCGAGAGAAAATCAGACTGAAGGCTGTATGCATACTTTATACATTTCTTGATTAGGACCACCATCTGGTAATGGCTGCTTTAAATGACATTCACCTGTTTAGGATATAACTGACAAGATTTAGAACTCCTGCTGCAGTGCACAGTATTGTGCTCTGCACACCAACGTGCATCAGAGAGCAGTTTGCATAATGACAGCAAATCATGTAAAACATTTTATAATATCACCCCTGTTGTCATGATACATACAGAATACACTAATTTCAGATAATTGCACATTATTTCTATGATACGCAATGCTAGCACAGTATGATTAAAAGTTGAAGTACCCTGAACTTGATTTTAAGGCTATCTGCACCATGGTCCAACACTTAACAGTCATCGCCAGAGAACTATTCAAGCAAAGCTCTCTACCTAGTGGGGATTAGTTGAGCGTAGCCCCACTTAATGAATTTGCAAGATGCTCAGAAGTTCTCATTCATGGAAAACAAACACCATGTAGGAGCTTACATGGAGTGAACAGCCCTACATGGTCCCTGCTTTTTGTGATTCAACAAATCTGCTTTTTTACATCATTTACATAATAACCATGCTGACAGCTTGGAAACTACATGGATAGTACCCTTGTAAGCTGGGCAGCAGCATGGGAGCACAGAGTTAAAAACATAATGTAGGGTATTACTGTACCTGTTGTGGCAATATATCCATCTTTTTAATTACACTTCTCTTATTCTTTTTCAAACGTTTTGCATGTAGCAGTAAACTGCACAAATTTGTGTTAAAATAAAAATTCTAAAATTTATAGTGATCTGAAACATATCCCTGATTTTTTTGGACATCTTCGGCCAGTAAATACCTGTTTTTACCTTTTCATGTGCATTCAGGATTTTACATGCCCTTGATTTTGTGTAGGCTCCTGTATGTAGAAATTTTTTGCGTACACTTCCAACATGGACACAGAGCCTACACTGCTGTGTATAGGGTTGTTGGATCACTCCACCATGTTGGCTTGCTTCATGAGCATAAAATTCAGCTACTGATGCTGAAATTTGCATGCCACAAAACTTTCCATTGGTGCGGATGAATGCTTGTGCTTACTTGCTGCTACACAGACTTTACCGAATCTAAAACCCTCTGCACCAGTGTTCACATCGCACTGCAACATTAACATGGAAAAAAATTACCAGGTAAGCTTATTGAATTTTGTTTTCTCTCTTTCACGATGTGGTTTGTGTGTGTGTGTGTGTGTGTGTGTGTGTGTGTGTGTGTGTGTGTGTGTGTGTGTGTGTGTGTGCGTGCATGTGTGTGTATGTGTGTGTGTGTGTATAGGTTTGTATGTGTGTTTTGTGTAAGTGTGCATGTGTCTCTTGTATCCATTCTGCAGTACTTCAAACCACAGTTCAGGAACTGTTTCTATATCTTGTACCCATTAAGATCCAGAATGGGATATAGCTCAAAAATGGATTAAGGGGGTATTGAGAGAACACATGAGTAACTACATATATATTTTTTGAATATTTGCTTTTGCAGATGTTAAAAAATACAAATAGCACAATTAAAATACAGACAATTTATTTCAATGGTCATTTTTTCACAAAGAGAATTTGCTACCTTAACCAGTACTATTAATAAACACAAGATTCTTAACTGTTTCCAAATTTACTAGTGTACAGTATAGCCTAACCATCTACAATTCTAATAAGAACATTTAAATATCTATACAGATAAATGAAACGTGTTTATTTATAACATGTGTATAGTTGCATAGTCTACAGAAACCCATTTAGTGTTTCAAAGGTCATATCTGAGAAATATTCACCACAGTGTGCAATAGAGCTTTGTCATTGGCCCAGTCCATTGCCAAATATTATATTCTGAATTAAATACCAGTAGTTGTTGATTATACAAAATTTTTGATGCCTATAAATTAGGTGTTTTATAGTCAGTAGCAGAGATTATAATCAGCTGCAACTAGCATTCTCAAAACTGCATAATTACATGAATGAAAACTATTTATCAATAAACAGAAAAATTAGCATTGGTACTGAAGATTCTTGACTGACATTAAAATAATTAGGTTAATTACTCATTAGCGGACCGGAGTTCCGCTGTGGCGACCCCTAACCGGGAAAAGTCAAAAGACACAAACAAACTACAACTACTTTAGTTCCACTGAATGAAAAATATAAACATTAATGAAATATATTACTTACTGTCAGCAGAGCTTGCAATGTAATCCATACTGTGTGGAATACCCTAACATCTAGCTAATCCGACATTCTTTTTCTTCTATATGGACCTCCATTAACACCAACTCTGAAAGCAATGATACCTTCTAGTATCATAGCAACTATCATCTTTTGCAACTTTAATGAGCACAGAAGCACTGCACGAGAAAAATTAACAGTGTTAAGGATTTAGAATATCAAGAGACTGCTATCACTTTGATTATGCCAATGCACAAATTTTCTAGAACAGGATTGTGTAAAATCTTCTTAACTTACTAGCATCCCTTAATGTTACAGCAACAGAAAAGAGATATACTAAGCTCATTATTAAAATCATTATTTCCTTATGGTATTAAGAGGGGAGATCTTTCCAAATTAATTTTATATGGTTGGGGATCAGTTACCATTAAACATAACATGGGCCAAATCAATAAATGAAATAGACAATAAAATTGGTAAAAGTAAATGCTTAAAGGAAGCACTAGTTCTATATGACCCAGGCTGTGAATTAAGTTACTGACCATGAAATCATGAATACATATGGAGGATAAAACAGTCATTACAAAAATGATAACCAAATATAGTATTATGGCCGTATTCTGAAACACACAAATGCAGACACACACACACACACACACACACACACACACACACACACACACACACATGTGCAATGCACACATATGCACGCACACATGCACACACATGCACAACACACTTACAAACACACACATGCACATATAGGAGTGCGTGCGCACGTGCACGCACATGCACACATACACACACATGCATGCAAACTGCACACACACACACACACACACACACACACACACACACACACACACACACACATACACACACACAAGATGCATGCACACACACACATGCAAGCTGCACACAAACTGCACGTGCACACACACACACACACACACACACACACACACACACACACACACACACAAGCAAACTACACGCACATACAGATATGCAAAGATATGTATGAATGCACAGACATACACACCACAAATACGAATACACAGATCACAATAATGCATGCATACATGCACACACAAGTACATACACACTTGCACAGCTCAACTAGATGCATTCACTCAGACGGATACTCACACACCACACAAACATACAGCCACACAATTTCACATACACAACTACACACCTCACTTAGATGCACATGCACACAGATGCACTTGGATTTAATAGAAATTAAGTCTTACAAATCTTTCCACAATAACAAAATAAGGTTCAAATAAAGTAAGCTGCACTGCATTGCATTGTATAAACTTTCACATTGCAAGGCACAAGCTGAAAAAGAAAAACAGATATGAAGATTTCATGCTAGGAAAAAAGTTGATATCAACCGGTGTCAGTGATGTCACAACATTAATTTCTAAGTAATGGACTGCTCTGTTGAGAAAACATGCTTTTGATGCTGAACAAGAGAGCATAGAAAGGAGAAAGAAATAAAGAAACCCTTGTTAGTAGACAGCTGTCCCACAAGAAAACATTTGCAGTTTTTAACAGCAGATCTGTCGGTCCAGAACTACTGTTGAATAACCTCATGGCCAATCCATTATCAATGGTAAAAATCATCTTTATACTAATGGAGTGTCAATGACAATCTTTTTTTGTCTTGTGCTGTGAAAATAACTGCTCTTATCTTTGCAATTCATGTCTACAACCCCTACTTGGCCAACCATCTTTTCTTCTCTGTATGATAAGAAGAAAGACAGAAAACCATTTTTCTCTTGTTTTACAGCAGTGTTAGAAATTACTTTTTAAGAATGCTGGGACTGTTGTTACTATACAGTGTGCCACTGCGTGTTTTAGACAGGCGCAAATCCCCCCAGTACCCCACATATTGGACTGTATCACCAACATCCAGTAGGGACCTGAGAGATTACAGTAAATGAAGAAAATAAAACAATTCCACTGTTGCAATGATGCCAACATCAAAGCTTTGTGTTGATGTGCACAGCAGCACAGCTATTTTGTTTGTCTTACATGCATGCATGAATGCAAATATTTCAAGCATAGGCATTAATGCCCTTCTAATGTGCCAATATACTATAATATTGTTCCCATAATAAGTGTCCATGCTGTTCTTAAAAATATCTGAACTAGTGCTTGCTCTAATGTAATTTGATAGTTTGTTCCATGTATTAGCTGCTCTGTCAGAGAACTAGTTAGTACACTTCTCATTCCTATAGAATCTTCTACATAGGTTATCTGATGATTCTCTACTACTTTTTCATAACCCTAAACATTCCCAGAGGTAGTTGTTAAATGCCCTATATACCTAAATAAGATCTCTTCTTAAATATCTGTAAGAGACACTGTACAAGTTCAGACATTGTAGTCTTTCATAATAACTTAAATTTTCAAATCTATTCATGCCCTCGATATATTTTCACTGTACTCTTTCCACTTTACACATGTTTGTTTTCTTATAAAGTTTCCATATTGTTATTCCATACTCAAGTTTGGCTCTAATGTTAACTAACATGCAATGACTTCATCATCTCTGATTTTCTAGACTTTATAAATATTTTCTATACAACCTATAGTTCTATAACTATCATTAACCAACTGGTTGATATGATTAGAAAAACTTGAAGATGGATCTACCCATGTACTCAGGTCCTTAAATGAATCTACAGTTTCAATCACTGTGCTGTATTAAATATTCACCTTTCAAAGTGTGTCCCCCAAATCTCATGTGCTTAGTTTTTGATGTATTTATCAGTATATCTTGGGTAGGTATTCCTTCACTGTTCATTTAGCTAACTGTGACTGGTAATAGTCTACTACAGTCTATTACTAGTGACTCAGACTGGAACTGATAGGCTCCTGCAGCATCTGAGCACTGCACACATTTGCACAGCCATAGTAAGTATATTCATGGCAGTCCTCTAGCAGCAAGGTGGGTTGACAGGACTATGGTGCACAAAATCAAGCAAGACATTGTAACATGTAAAAAGTCACCATCTCCATGCAAACTAAAATTGCAGACTGCTGTTAATATTTAGAAGGGCCCCCGGCAAGTGTCACGTTGAGGGCCCCCTGGACATATCGGTCTAAGTATCAACTTATCACTGCCACCTCTCCTAAACAACATTTCAGTTCATGCTGTTCAGCTTTTGAAGTAGTACACACATACTGAACTTTAGGTATAATCTTCTTATATTATAACAGGCCTTTATAGCATGCCATGTTGTCCAGTCTCACAGAGAAGTATTTACAGTGACTGGTATTTAGTTACAGTGATGTAAACTTACAAGAGTTTTATGTACAGGGGCAGTCTTAAATGAAATGGTGCCCAAAGTGAGGAGCTCCATGGTGTCCCCCACTCCCTGCTATTTCACTCTATACACACACATACTCTCACACACACACACACACACACACACACACACACACACACACACACACACACACACACACACACACACACACACACACACACACACTCACTTCAGTGCTTTTCCCCATTATGGGCTCCACACACTGTATACATTATTTTTTTCTTCCTTTTCTCACATTTTGCCATACTCTTCAGTTTTTCTCAGAAGTCATTGAGTTCTAAATGCTGTGAAGTGCATTTTATAGCTTTTAAACAACCTTTTTGTCAAATAATGGCCTTAACAAAATTTAAGGATAAGCAAAGAAATCCAGTGTTACTGTTCAGCTTTACTTTTCCTTGCATCCTTTCAGTACAGCTTAACTAGACAAGATAGCACACTGGTAAACATGGAGGAAATAGCTAAATTAAGCTAGGATTCAGGAGAATGACAGGCCCCCAGAAGCTATAGAACCACACATACCCTGAAGTGCATTTTAGACCATTTTTCCTAAACTTTTGCTCTAGTGGTGGCCTAAACAAAAATCATGAGTAAGAAATGAAATTCAGCCTTATTTTTTGTTTATTTCAAAAAAGACACTCATTGTGTACAAAGGTTTAATGTTCAAAACTACTGACAAAATAGTAGTTATAATATATTAACAAAACAAATATGCTTGAGAAAATACAAAAAGCTTATCTGAGAATACTGCCTGCCTCCAGTAAACCCTCAAGAAAAAGACAGTTGCCATCTGTTTAACCCTCTTGTGTTAGATTTAGATGAAAGCAAAGGCCTAAATGGCTGCCGTCATATAGTTCAAGTGACTGCTGTCATGCAAATACTCAGCATGCTTCATTATCCTTACCCATGAAAGGCAGCCACACGTATAAGAACCTGCTGTTTTACTGTAAGGAAAATGAAAAAAAAAAAAATAATGAGCACAGGAATATATTTCAACTTGCTCTCATTTAGTATCTTGCACAAGCTAAAGTGGCCATGTTTGCATAACTCTGAGCTTTGTAAGAGAAGTAAAAAATAACCACACTGTTCCCAGCCCAAACACAAGCTATATTGACTACCTGTGCATGCTGCCAAGGTTTGAATATGCTGAAAATTAAAGAAATAATGACAGCATCATCCACAGATTCCCCACACCCCACACACATACAAAGTACAGCCACTTTTTGTACAGACAAAAAAAATACTATTGGACAGATTATATTTGGATTAGAGATTGTTTGGAAAAGTCCTGAGAAATACAAGATTATGATCCGATAACAAACCAACTATGTGTTAAAGTTATGGATGCCAAGAAATTCGCCTCAGATTGAAAGGTATTGGTGTAGCTAGTGTGAGAGAAGTAGTCCAGTAGCAAGGTGTCAGTCATGACTGGGAAATGCCAATCAGTTAGAAGTGCAGAATCTGCATTCTGAAATGATTATTTATACTGCATTTCTGCTCAGCCTAACACACTTTAGTCCTCATGTGTGGTATAAGCTATACCAAGAAATTTGCTGTGATTTAAAAAAAAAGAGTTTTTGTAGAGCATGGCGCATGGGGTTTTATTTTCTCCAATTGTTTCCAATTTTCCACCATTTACAGACAACCTTTAAAAGCTATTTACTTTATTCTGTCCCATGTTTCCTTTGTAAAGTGTAACAAAGTGAGGAATCTGTCAGCTTTTAAAATGTTTGCCTTTTGCTAGTGTCCTTTGCTGACCACCACTATTTGTTGTTAATCCTTAGTGTTAGTTTCAGTCTTAACAGCTGTTAAGGGTGCTTAATAAAAACATATAAAGCACCTTTTTCAGAACAGTGCTTAACAAGGTCATCTTTGTTCCTGTTTTTGTGGGTGTAAACTCAGCATTCCATCACTACACAGATGATTAAAATGACCTTACAACAGGTTTGTTTTTTCTCACTACAAAGTAGTTATTAAGACATGCATATCAGTAAAAAAGTTATCTGCACTTTCTACTATTACTAAAATAAGTGAGTATTTTTAACAGATTAGCTTAGTTTTGTAAGCACAATGTGTTTTGTTTTATTTTGAGGATATCATGTCTTGCTAAATTATCCAAGATTTCTCATGTGTAGAGACTGCAAGGAGAAAAAAAGAGAGCCAACATTATTACACATCGTATTTGGATAGGACAGAAACAGTAATTAAAGAGAAGATCAGACTTTTAGTATAAGTAATGACATTAACATGAAACACTTAGAGCACTATGCTGAGTTTGATATTTTATTACATGTGGTATGCAGGCTGACTGCTGTACCAATTAAATATGACAAGTGTATTCCTGCCTGTTTAAACATCTTTAGAAACTGCATCTTATCTTAGTGTTACTATCCCCCAGATTCTCTAAAGCTTGCAGGAGCTCAAGCAGGCAATATGTCTGCCGTGCGATCCAGGAACAGCCTGCAGAGACGAGCACAAGTGCTCCTGCACTAATCCTGCACGGATGAAGCCCTTGTATGCAAATCACCCCATTTGAAGGAGAAATCTATGCAAATGAGGTTATTTTGCAATCCAGGAAGCTTGCAACCGTCCGTGCAGAACTAGTGCTATCCGCAGAAATGTACTCGGTTAGTAACCGAGTACATTTCTGCAAAATCCAAAACGGAGCTGTGACAGCTCGAAATAAAGGCTGCATATCATGCAGTAAGCATGCCAATGGCCAAGTATAAGGTCATTGGCATTGCAAACATAAAAAAAAAAAATACAAAAATCAACTTTTATTTTTTTCTTGCTGATCTCGGCTGTTTAAGCGTAGGTTATAGGCACGCAAATGGGATCGGGGGAAAATAACAAAAGTAACCTAAATTAAGCAACCTGACTAAAATCAATATTTTTCCATGCAAGTCAATGGCAGGCAGAAGACAACATGGCCAGTGAGTAGTGGTTGTTGAGGGGGGAGGCTCAGTGTGATACATGTAACTATGCATTAGCAGGCAATCCTTTGCAAATGAGGGGAAGGATAGTTAATCCTAGTTTTCCCCAGCATGTGAGCCAGATCCCAACAGTGTAAGAGTAGGAATAGCTTGGTGCAAGCCTAGGAGTTAGCTGACATCATGGGGGGGGTGTCAGGCATACTGTAAGCGGATTGGAGCCCTGTGGCTCTGGTTTGCTCCTAGCTTAGCACAGCTAAGATAGGGGGTGTGTCTAAACCTGCCTAGCACTCTGTACAAAGCCTAAGATGGTATGTGCGCTGTGCACTGGGTTTTACAGGAAGAATAAAGAAGTTGAACCAGGAAATAGCAGCACTGTGCACATTTGAGAACTGTGTTTGCGGGGCATGCCCCTGGGCTTAAACAGGAAGGCAATGAGAAGGGAAAACAGCAGTAGGAAGGTAATCAAGGAGAACTAGCTTAGCTGGCAGGTGAAATGTATCTAAATCAGCCAATTACACAGGCAGCAGACCAGCCCTGCCCAGAACACAACTATAAACTATGCAAGCACCTTCCCCTCTGTTTTTTCCCCACACTCTACATCACCGGTGTAAGCAAGCAAGGAACGTTTAACACTCACAACAGCAAAATTATAGCTATCATACAACTTGTGGAAGAGGCTGAGTGTGATGAGGATGTGAATGCTGTCAACCAACCCACAGTGAGGAGAGAGAGAAGAGCGTGCAGACTCAGGGTAACCTACCAGGGGCTACATGAGCTGGAGATACTTTCTACAGCAAATTGTTGAGCTGTGCCGGCCACGCCTCACACATTCTGAACTAACAGAGGGGAACCCATCCCAGTGGATACCAAGGTATGTGTAGGCCTATGAATACTAGCTACAGGTACCTTCCAAAGGCCAACTGGGGATATGATGGGGATTTCACAGGCATCAGCATCCTGGGTACTCCACCAGTTTCTGGATGCCATGTCAGCACATGTCGGTGAGCACGTATATTTCCCCAACACCCATGAGATGTTGGCCAGCAATATGCAACTGTTTCACCAAATAGCAGAATACCCAGAGGTAGTGGGTGCTATAGACTGCACGCACATACACATCAAAGCACCACCCAGAGAGTGGGGTAGGGTCTATATCAATCGCAGGGGCTTCCCCTCCATCAACTGCCAGGTCATGTGTGATGCCCGGGGCATAATAATGAATGTGTGTGCTGGCTCCCTGGAAGCTATCATGATTCCCACATCTGGCAACTGACACAGTAGTACCAAAGCTTTGCCAATGGAGACATCCCTGACAGTCACCTAGTGGGGGGATGCTGGATACACATTGGAGCCATGGCTGATGACACCCATCAGAAATTTACACACACCCAAACAAGAACTCCTTAATGAGGCACACGCACAGATCAGAATTATAGTAGAGCATGTGTTTGGGATGCTCAAGTCATGGTTCCGGTGCCTGGACACATCCGGTGGAGCCTTGCAGTACTCACCAGCTACATGTACCGAGATTGTCCTTGTATGTGCCATGCTACACAATATGATCCTGCGGAAACAGCTGCAGCAGGAACAGCACGGGTCAGGGCCACCCAGCCCCCCACCAATGCCTGCACAGGCACAGAGTGACTCGGAGGAGAAACAACCTGAGCCTGCCCCAGTAGGCAGAAGGAGGCGTGCCCAGTATGCCCTGGTCTTGGCAAAGAAGCAACGCATAGCACATACACTGACATAGGAGGGACCCAGGGAGTAACACCTCTCGCTGCCTCTCACATACAATAAAAGGGATGCCAAACATTACACTACCTGTGCTAAACCATGTGTAGGGAGTGTACTATGTGCATCCGACATAGGCAGCCCTGCAGCACCACCCTCAATACTGGGAGACCCACAAGGTAAGTGACTCACACATGCCAGTCAGGAGGGTTCACATGCACAACAACAGTCACAGCCAGCAGGACAGGTGTAGACAAACACAAACAAAGGCTGTGCTATGGCCTCTGAACAAGGCCTATGGGTAACCTCCCACCCTGGCCTAGACAGACAGACTACAGCAGGTCAGGCAGTGGGATGTCAGTTCTGAAGGGTAGGAAGTCAGAAACTAATATGTAGGCAATTAAAAGCTAAGATCTGTAGTACACTGGTATGCCTCTAGTCAGCACGATAGGTGCGACTACAGAATGAAATGGCGTACCCGACATACCAGTACAGTACTAGCAAATGTGTACAAGTGTCAGGTGTGCCCCGCCCATCCTACGTAGAAATGTAGTCACAGTAAGGTGTGCCCTCCCCAATCCTGTGTAGAAATGTAGAAATAGTCAGGTGTGCACTCCATCCTACGCAGAAATGTAGTTACAGTCAGGTGTGCCCCCCCAATCCTGTGTAGGAATGTAGAAATAGTCAGGTGTGCCCCCCATCCTACGTAGAAATGTAGTAACAGTCAGGTGCCCCCCCATCATGTGTAGGAATGTAGGAATAGTCAGGTGTTCCCCACATCCTATGCAGAAATGTAGTAACAGTCAATGCCAAATGATCGACGGATACCTTGCAGAGACAGCATGCTACCTGTAGGTGTACAACAGAAAGGTCAGCATTGCAGTACAAACTAGCCTGGACTCGATCCACACATTCAATACAGATGGGCATACTGGGCATGCCAACATACTTAGAGAAATGAAGGCAATGTCAGTCAACAACATACTGAAAGGTCATACTGGGCATGCTCACACCCTTAAACACATGAAGGCCATGTCTGTAAACACCAGTGGACCAGACATATCTGGCAGCCACAGATATTAATGTAGACACTCCTCAGTATGCACCACTCATGCTTTGCACACACGGTGGATAGGAATACAGGCATATATGTAAGGACAACACGCTATATTAAGCGAAAGGTAGACATACATACGTGTGTGGAAGAGGGTGACTGTGACAAGGAGACATCCAGGCCTGTCCCACCTAGCACATAGTCAAAGGGCCACAACCACACGAGGGTCAGATGTCACTCACTGCAGATACTAGCCACCTGTATCTGTCAGCATTACAGAATATGTGGTGCACGTGCCAGCTGTGCAACATGACTGTACAAAGAAGTAGTCATCTAGCAGCTGTATACATGTACCTCTGAAATATGACGCGGGTTGTGCATGCATGTGGCGTGTCAACCCCTAGATGAATGGGTTATGGCCTATGCACACACACTGCCCTCCCCATAGTCCCACTATGACAAGCATGCTGAGGTCATCCACTGTGAAATACACATTTGGGAGAGTTTTAGCCCAGTGATCTCCGTGGCAAGTCCCATAACTGCATACTGCTGTAGTGTAATAAAGTAGTTAGGTAGGTGTCCTAATCTCAGACATGGCATGAGTGTGTGTGTGTGTGTGTGTGTTTGTGTCTGTCTGTGTAGACAGCAATGCTTTTTAGGGTAGTCACACCCCTACAATTCAAATGCTCAACATTAGCAAGGCTGCTGAAGTCATCTACCTAGAAATACACCTCTGAGAAGGTTGTAGCCCAACAATCTCCATAGAGTATCCTGTAACTGTATACTGCTGTACTGTGATAAAGTAGTTAGGTAGGTGTTCTAATCCCAGACATGGCATGTTTGGGTGTCTGTCTGTGTAGAGAACAATGCTTTTTAGGGTAGTCACACTCCCTTCAATTCAAATGCTCAAGTTTGGTAAGGCTGCTGATGTCATCCACCTAGAATTAGCATTTACAGTGTTTTCTGTGTGTTTTTCTGCTGTTTCCTGAAAAAAACAAAAAAAAAAAAAAAAATGATCTTTTCCCGCCTTTGCTGAAATAGATTAGTCCAGATTTCAGGTTTTGCTGAATTCCGGACTGTGGTATAGTTTCCTGTGTTGCCCATATCCTTACTTGGATAGGAGGAAGCTTCTCTGTTCACCAGTGAGAGTGGGGCGCTTTGAGCAGCCTATCTGTCCCTGGAGGAGTGGTCTCAACCCAGAAACTAGTAGCTTATTGGCCGTTTTGGGTCAATTCCTATCTCTCTCTCAGTTTCCCTGCTTTAAAACCCGCATTTGCGCAGTTTTGCACGATTTTGTGAAAAGAGCAGCATCGGACAGCGCCGCTTAAATGGGTTTAAACTATTCCCGGCTCCACAAACTCTGCTCTTCACTTTTTCCCTTAGAACTGTTCCAAATCTCAAAGTAAGCACTCTGTTTTCATTCTAAAGCCCTGCAGTTGCTCGTATAAGTAATCTTATAAGTAAGAACTAATAAACTAAATCACTACACCCTCTTATACTCCCTTAAAGTACTTGGCTCCTTATTGGTCCTTTTTGATCAGTCAAAAAGTAGTTCCTTATACTATCCTGGCATGTCCAAAAGTCACTTTCGGGTTTACTCTCCAGTCCAGATGGTGAATCTGGGAATCTTGAGGCAATGTTACAACTGCCTTATGTACACAGACCACCATCTCCTCCTCCCAACAAGCTGAAATATATGTGAGAGATGCAACTATATAGCCAAACTGGAGGCTGAGCTCTCTCAACCCAGTACTGGCGCATTCAGTCAGGTGGAGAAGGTAACCATACACACCACAAATCCAGTCTCACATAGACCTATTGCAACAGCAAACCAAACACATAAACGCACAAAAACATACTCGGATGCTCTAAATAAAAATCTTTCCAAGCAGCAGAGACCTCCAAAGCAGACATCCAAGCAACCGCTACCCCACAAAAATACCCACGTATCACATAGTTCACAAAGTCAGTGTACCACACAGTCACAGCCCTTAAGGCTAAACAACACACCTAATACACTTGTAATAGGTGACTCTATTGTCAGACACACTGATGTCCCACTCACCAGGCTGAACAAGAAGAAGGTCACTGTAAGCTGCCTGTCGGGTGCCAGGATCCGCCACATAACACAAGCACTCAGGTCACTTTAAAGCAAGTACAAATATGACTCCGGCATTGTCCATGCTGGTGTGAATGACCTGAGACGTACCTCGATGGACTACATGAAAAGAGACATAGAGGAGCTCTCTGATCATGTAGCCCAGGCCGGTATGACCCTGACCTTGAGTAGCATCTTATCCTCACCAAGAATGATGCCACAGTATAAAGACAAAATGATCAATTTTAACAATTGGCTAAAGTATTGGTGTCATTCAAAGGGGATCCAGTGTCTGTCAGCCTGGGATGACATGCTCGACAAGCCACGCTGCTTCGCTAGGGATGGCTTGTAGCTGTCATCCCTGGGCTTTCAAATATTGGCTAAGGCTCTTGCCACCTCCATAGTGCCTTTTTTAGGCAAGGCTCAAAAGACAAACCCACCTCCCTAGACAACACAAGGAAAAAGAAAATAAGGGTAATGCTGCTCAATGCCAGAAGTCTAAACCTCAAGATGCAGGCACTCGAGGCTCTCCTCAGTATGGAGAATATCGATATCTGTGCAGTAACAGAAACCTGGTTCAAGGCTCCCGAGAGCACCCCAGCACTACTGGGTTATAGCTCATACCATGCTTTTCGGCCCCAAAACTCAGACCGAACCACAAAAGGAGGGGGAGTATCCATATTCATCAAAGATACCCACACCTCCAGGTTAGTGCACTGCACGAAGCATCGGAGACCATCCATGTGCAACTAACAGTGGGCAAAACTGCCTTTCGGTTAGTAGCCTGCTACAGACCACCCTCCCAAACTCAGGAACCCCACTCAGCTTTCCTGAAAACACTGGAGAATATGAAGGTCTCTCCAAACACCATCATATTGGGTGACTTCAACTACCCAAACATAAACTGGGAGCACTACTCAAGCCTCAACACCCTCGCCCAACGCTTCCTAGAATTTATACACCCAAATGCTATGGAACAACTGGTCACCACTCCCACAAGAGGGGAAAACATATTGGACCTGATCATCACCAACATGGGGACTCTATGTTCCATACCAGAGGTATACCCCTCATTGGTAAGATCTGACCATAAATTAATCTCACTGGACATCCATATCCCTTCCCCACCCCCAGCCAAGGAAACCACGGTGAAGAACTTCTCAAACGCAAACTTCACACTTCTCAAAACCAAGGTGGAATCCTTCAAAGCCCCTGGGCCAGTGGAAAATATGGCCCAAACTGCAGAATCCTTTACAAATGCATTCTATGGACACCTACAGGAATGCATGGATTGTGCTATCCCAAATAAAACCAAGACTCACTCCTCCAAAGGCAGGAGACCTGTCTGGTGGACCCTAGCCATAAATAAGCTATACAACAGAAGGATGAAGCTACTACATGATAGAGCAAAATCCCAAAAAAGGAAGGCATCTCGGATCAGTACTAGCAAGGAACTACGATCCCTCATAAAATTATCTAAGGGCAGCTTCGAAAGAAAAATTGCACAAGACGCTAATGATAATCACAAGGCCTTCTTTAGTTATGTCAGGAACCTGGGTGGCAACTCCCAGATATGCTCTGAGTTAGTGCAAAATAACAAAAAATACACTGAACCCACAGACATTGCCAATATCCTGGCAGACAGGTTCAGTGCAAACTTCTCCCCCCTTCCCCCCCAAAAGAGCAAATGTCTATCCCAACAGGGTGTAGCCTCCCTGACATCACAGATGCACAGGTGAGAGCTGCCCTCTCCAAAGCAAAAAAACACAGCATCAACGGGACTGGACGGTGTCCCGGGCTGCGTCTTACATGAGCTCCAAGAAGAACTGAGCCCTCACATAAAGTCACTGTTCAATCTCAGCCTTACTACAGGATATGTACCCAAGGAATGGCGTACAGCAACAGTGGTCCCACTCCACAGAGGTGGTGCCACAACGGACCCCGGAAACTATCGCCTATAAGCCTGACTAGCCTGGTCTGCAAAGCTATGGAGTGTATCATCATGGAACTCATAAACAAAGACATTGGGAACCTCCAAACACTGGATCCTACCCAATTTGGCTTTGTTAAGGGCAGATCTTGCCTCTTGAACCTGGTCAACTTCTTTGAAACAGTCACCAAGGCCATAGATGAAGGGAAGGTAGTCCACACAGCCTACCTGGACCTTGCAAAAGCTTTCAACACAATACCCCACTCGGGCATCATAAATAAGCTCACCAGCTTAGATACCAATCCCTATGTCACAAGATGGGTTGCAAACTGGCTCAGGGATAGAACCCACATGGTCAGAATTGCAGGTGCCATGTCAGACTCTAAACTATTTACAAGTGGTATCCCACAAAGGCTCAGTCCTGGGACTCTCTTGTTCGGTATGTATTTCTCTGAGGTACAGGCTAACACGGGAGGACTATGGCTGACCAAGTTCGCAGATGACTGCAAACTGGGTGCCATAATCGACTCAGTGACTGACACAAGCATCCTCCAAAAGGGTCTCACAGAGACGGATAATTGGTGCCAGAGCCATGGCCTAAAGCTAAATGCCAAAAAGTGCATAGTCATCTCCTTTGGGAAAAACAAAGTGCCCACAAATTACCACATAGGTGGTAATCCATTAAGTACGGAAGAAGTAATTAGGGATTTGGGGACCCAAGTAGATAGCAATCTCTCCTTTGACAATCACGTTGCCAAAGTGGTTATAAAGACCTTCTATATAGCCCACCTTATCATGAAAGGGTTCACATCTAGATCAAGAGAGGTCATTGTGCCCCTCCACTCATCACTCATCAGGCCCATAATTGAATACAGTGCCCCATTTGGGATGTACCTTACCCGACACCTGCAGCAACTGGAAAGACCCCAAAAGTACCTCACCAAGGGGATCAAGGGACTCAAACAGATGCCCTATGCAGTTAGGCTAAAGAAACTCCAGCTCTACTCAGTTGCTTAAAGCCTAATCAGAGGCGATCTGTGCCTGACGTATAAAGCCATGTCCAAACCAGAATTAATGGACATGCTCCACCTCAGAAAATCCAAATCCCTTAGAGCTACACGCTCCAGGGACTTGAACCTCAGCACAGAAATAAATAGGACATGCTGGAGGGACAGATTCATATCCCAGAGGCTCCCCTTACTCTGGAACAAAATCCCAATCCATGTTAGGCAGAGCCCCTCAATGACCCTCTTCAAGAGAAATCTTGATGAGTGGATGGGAGATCGTAGGTTTACCCCTGGGATCTCTTTTGTGTTCCTATTAGACAGAGGCACAGTAAACTAACCTTAAAAGGGCTATCTTCTGTGACCTACTATACAGAGGCACAGTCAACTAATCTAAAAGGGTGGCGAAAGCCAAACACACTCTGGCTAGGCTTATAAATGTCCTAGGGCAGATAGCCTAGTATCAACCTATGAACCTATGAACCTCTGGGAAGGTTATAGCCCAGTAATCTCCATAGTGCATGCCATAACTGTTTACTGCTGTAGTGTGATTTAGAACTCTAGTAGGGTTCTATTCCCACCCATGGCAGTTCTGGATGTTTTGTGTGTGTTTCAATGTCTGTATAGGGAGCAATGCATTATAGGCTAGTCACATTCAGTACAATTCAAATGCCCTACTTTGGCAATCCTGCTGATGTCATTCATTGTGAAATACACCTTTGGGGAAGCAGTTCTCCAGTAATCCCTGTGGTGTGTCATATAACAGCTCCATGCTGTAGTGTGATATAGACCTATTTTAGGGGTTCTATACCCACACTTGTTGACTGCAGATGTTTTGTGTGTGTGTCACTGTCTGTGTAGGGAGCAATGCATTTTGCCTAGTCACACTCACTACAATTTGAATGTCCTACTTTGGAAATCCTGCTGATGGCATCCAATGTGATATACACCTTTGAGTAAGAAATACTCCAGTAATCTCTGTGGCATGTACTATAACTGCATAGTGCTATAGTGTAATAAACTAGTGAGGTAGAGGTTCTACTCCCAGACATGACGTGTGTGTGTGTGATACCTAGGCCCAATGTTGAGTGGGTTTTGCAAATTTATTATAAGGTGGCCCTAGTAAATATCATAATGTCCACTGTACAGGGATAACAGATGTGAAATAGCCAAGAGACTGGAGTGCAAATCCATACTCATACATGTGACATCAAGGCCAAGCAACCCCAGTATTACCCAGAGCACACTCTCAACCCACATCTCATATACACACACACACACATGCCTAGCCGACAGCCAATATGTGGGTAGTACACTGCATATTGGCCACTGATAGTAACTATGGAGTGATTGCAGTGGGCTACAGAGGGCATGGCACTCTGTCCAATAGGCATGTACATGCAGACAGTGCACCTATCCCATGTTCTCCACTGGACACCTGCAACACCTGCGGTGCCATAACATGTGACCAACAAAGGACATACCATGCCTGAAAACATGCCCTGTATGGACAGATGCCACTGACACCAGGGAATTCCATTAGCATGCTATCAATGTAGGTGCAGGGTGAACCTGCTGTCCATTATCAGTTCCCTCCACAAGTGGCCAAGAATGCACATCTGATGATAATCTGTGTACACAACATGGGCCAGACACCCCAGGTACAGTTCCACATGTCACTGTACATGCATGTTGGAGGTGTGCACATACCAGACACTGTCCGTGCCATGGACGAAGGAACACATACATGGCAAATGATGCACAGCATTGGCCACATGCAATAGTCACCCAGGTGACTGGATGGTGGTTACAATACCCACCTGTGTGGGAAAATGCAGAAACTACAGCCCTGAGCCACAATGCAGACCATTGTCATGTGGCCTGATGCCAAGGTATACCCATCACCTAGCCTTGTATAGCCATCTGGTACAGCCGACCACCACACACCTGTGCAGAAATGCACCCATGCATGTCAGTACTGGTACCCTGTGTGTTTGTGTGTGTGTGTTGTATGATGCATATGATCTCATCCACACTCACTACAACCCCCATTGGCATACTGAAGCATGCTGTCTGATGTCAGACACCTCCCCATACCCTTTGGCCATATAACCTCCTTATGGCCCATGTGGTGCATGTGATACCTGCACAGTAATGTGTTGTGGCAATCTCACTAGTGATGAGTTGTAATCGCTGGCACCTGTTCATGAGGACAGGCACATGTACTTCACCTACTGTATAGCTACCATATTCCTGTTGCAGAAGTCACTCACCATCACATATATGTTCTGAGGGCTTCATAACAGGTAACCTATGTGGTGCATCCAATAACTGCATAGAACCGTGATAGCACTACATAGTCATCAGGGGTTTGATACCATGTGCTGGTAGGTGTGTGACACAAACATGCTTAAGTTTTACTCTCCCACCCCTCCCTGACTTGTCTTTGCCTCTGTCTGCCTTTTTCACTCCCTCACTGGTGGATCTGGAGACCTACACCTGCTTAGGAAGCATCATGTGTATTGTAGGTAATGCTCATGATCAGCTGACGGCCTCTGCATGAATTGCAGCCCTCCCCTAGCTGATTGCATGTGGAACAGCTATGGTAACATTCCCATAGCCAATTGCATGGAAACACACTCCAGTATCTAGGAACATCATGTTGGTGTTGGGCCTTTTCATTCACTGTGAGCAGGAACTCGATCTGTTGTTTGGCAAACAACATCTCAGATGGATTGGGGATTTACCTCTGACAACAGACACTGTGGAAATAGGCCAACACACAGGAGGGGGATGTGCCTGACCTGACTACAGACTGTAAGTGCTGCTATACTGCATTCAGAGTGATATTAGTTTAGCAGGGTGTGTGTGGATATAGCTGTCCTACATGTATTAGTACCTGCCATGTCAGTTCTATGTTTATGAGGACTCCCCATCTGTAGGGTCATCTGAACACTGGGCAGTGTGTGGTGCCTTTAATTTCATGCATTACCCACAGAGCATGTATCTGTGAACTTCAGAAAATAGTGTGAGGATTGCGATCTGTAGATGGTGAAAGCCAAGACAGTTACTGATTTCATATGCCTCATAGGACATATGTTGCAACAAACCCTGTTACAGCAGTAAATGCATGATGTTATCACAGCAACATGTCAATATTGGCCCTGTGTATGTGCTTCCAGTCACAACTCAGTCAACCTTTGTACATATGCCATGCATTAAGAGGTGCATATGTGCTCAATACCATAATTAGTGTCATCGTATCTGATAACAAGCCAGTGATATATGAGACTGCTACACATGTTATGTACATTAGGGGTTATATTTGATGACATAACCTGGACATTCTGTGGTTGTTTGTACAGTACTAAGGTCTGTGTACTTATGGTGAATGTCGACAGTGTGTGCATTGTTAATATGTACCTTGGTCTATGTACAGACTGCTGTAGATGTCATCGTCCTAGGTCCCATCCTATCTGATGTTACATGCTGCTCCACTGTATGTTACCGTATTGGCTTACATATTTGTAGGGCCATACACACACATGTCCCATACCACAGACAGGCATCATACCACACTGTATAGTGGCCCAGTATATATTGGGTTAGTGTGTGAGTGGCAAATATGAGGATGGTGTTAAACAGATAGTCCACATACTGTAATATTATGCTAGCTTACCATATGTGGCTGTGGCTGTGTTCACATTGGTTGTGGTTATGACTTTCACACAGGTGTATCTTACCCTATACTGTGACATGCCTGTAGAGCCTGCTATATATGCAGGTACATGTGCATTCCCCCATAGGAGATGTAAGCCAGTGTTAAGCCAGTCTGCCTGTAGCCTGCACAGTGCTTTTTTCACATGCCTAGCAGCTTAGTGTACTTACCCAGTGAAGTTTCATGTGCAGATACTTGCCAGATGTACTGCTGCCAGGCCTCCCTTAACAGTCATGTATTTCAGACAGAGCAGTGGGATGCTGTACAGATGTATGTCAATATCTAGTTGGTAGTATGTGTCCATGACACCTTTGTACCAGCAGTTATTATGTGTCATGACAGACAGAGGTGTGTGAATGCATAACCTAAAGGGGCAAATGCATACCAGTCATTATGTGTTATACCCATCTACATGGCTGTTAACATCCATATTGTCAGGTTTGGTCCACATGTTCTGCAATAAGGGGGTCTGTGTATACTCTGGACTGTACCGAGTGTGTCAGAATGTCCACATCTATTGGCCAATATCTCTGCTGTAGTCCACAGGAGCATTACCTACTTGCAGCGGTACTGTACTATGATGTCCTTAGGATTTCTATCAGTAGCCAATGGCACACAAGTGAAAAGCAGATGTGACCTCCCACACACACCATGTCTGTAAAGACAATCCCTATTACAGTAGCAATAGTCTGCTAATATATCTGCTATACATGCCTGACATCCCCTTGCACTACGAAGGTGGGAACTATAGGGGCTGAGGTAGGGCTACACCCCATGTTCAGGACATATGGAGAATATATATGTACATATGATTATCCAGATATCTATATAGATAATTACACATGTACATATTGACATATATAGATGGGTGTGTATATGTACATAGATATGCATATACTCACCCAGATATATACATATACAGAGCAGTATATGTCTACACATATACAGATAGAGATACATATGCACATATACGTATACCACTGTGCCATGCCTGCCAGCACTCCACTGATGTTGATCCTCCACACATACAGTGGGGCTGGGGCCATATATGTGTTGGCTTTACCTACACAATACATGCGTGCCCATATGCACTCCAGAGGCCAGTGTATGCAACAGTGGTCTATGGCCCTATATTATTGAGTCTTGGAGGGGGGATGCACCATACATAGCCTAGGCTGTTACAAAATGTGGGGGTATCAGGTGTGAGCTGCCTTAAGGTATCTGGATGTACAGTACCATACATGTCACCTATCTTGACATTACTTACATAAAGTGGGTTACTGCAGGCCTACTGCCTCCTGCCATACAGACTGTTTTGTTTGCCAGTGTGCCTGTGATGGTGTCAGTTATGCCTTGTTATGTAACAGTTACATCCCATTTGGTCAACTGAAGTCTTTACCACCTAGTGATTGTGTACAGAGTGTAGACAGAGGATGCTGAATTATACACTTGCATCACTTACTGTTGATTTTATGGTATCCTGTGGCCCAGTCTGTCTTTACTATTGTACAATTTGAAGGGCTTGGCCTGGGCAGCAATAGCTGTGGGTCTTTCCAGACTACTGTATTAGTATAAATGTTTCACAGTTGCATTTCTCTGTTGATATGGATGTCAGTGTCTGAACAGCTATATGACATGGCATATAAATATTTAATAGTACACAAATAAAGGTATTCCATTTCTGCAAACCTGTGTGTGGTGTTTATCCTATGACCTCTCTGTGGGTATATGTTGCAGGCAACGAATGTCATTTGTATGGGTGGCTCATCCAGTGTCCAGTTGTTAGGGTGTTAACTGTAGGCATAGTGGCTGTACCACACTGTGTGCACCTACTACATAAGTATCTTACTGTATATATCTCTGCGTGTGTATGTGTAGTCAGATGTATATCTATCTATCTATATATCTATATATCTATATATATATCTATATATATATATATATATTTTTTTTTTTTTTTGTATATGCATATATGTGTCTGCGTATATGTATCCTGGGGATGTTGATAGCTTCCACATTTTACATTTCCTATAGGAGCCAGACTGTACTGCATGATATGTTATCAATACTAGCCTGACATCATACAGGTGGGATGTAGAACTGTTAACATCTTGTGCCCATGTTGTGTCAGGTCCTGGTTATGGGATCTGCAACACTTGGCATGTATTGCAGGGCGGATGTGTTTGGCTGTGGGGGGGGGGTATGCCAATTCGTACAAGACGTCTTTTGTTTGGGGCCTTTCAACCCCATTAATGGTGCATGTGGACATATATGCTTCTGTTAATCTACCATTGCTATCTACAGATGTATGGCCATATATACCTATATAGCTATATATATATATCTGCTTACATATATATAACTATGTCCGTATATACCTACATAGATATATAACTGCGTACATATATTTAACTTGTTGTGTAGATGTAGACATGTAGGTGTAGACATATATATGTATCGATGTAGGCATTTGAATGTATATATGTTCATATCTCTCTCTCTCTCTCTATATATATATATATATATATATATATATATATATATATATTTGTTTGTTTGTGTCTTTCGGCTTTTCCCGGTTAGGGGTCGCCACAGTGGAACTCCGGTCCGCTAATGATTGGCAGTTGATTTTTACGTACCAGCTTGCCAGGCCTGATGCACAACCTTCAACGAAGGTATGCCCATTCACGCATGTGTCCACGCAGAAGACGCTCTAGCTGAGAATCGAACTGGACAGCGTCGTACTGTGAGGCGACAATGCTACCGCAGCACCACCACCATATTTCTTAATATATATATATTTCTAAATATATATATATTTCTAAATATATATAAATATATATATATATATATATATATATATATATATATATATACACATATATAGATATGTTGTATCTGTTTAAATATTAATATATTTGCACACATACATACTTCTAACTATTGGTATACATTCTCCGTATTGTTGCATGACTGGACTGGATGATATGTTTCAGAAAACATCAGATTTGTGTATATCTGGCATGGTTTAGTGGTGAATCACTTTGTCTATGATATGCAAAGTCCTGGGTTCGAGCTTTGCAGAGGCTGTTTATTTTGTTGCTGGGCAGAACATGGGCCATTGGATACAGAGTGATTAAGGCAGCTTAAAGCAGTTGTAAGTGGGTTTGCATGGAGGTAAGAACTGCTAATTTCTGGTTACAGTTTCTTATACTCAGTTAGCTTCTAAATTGCTTAACGTGTGTAGGCATTGCTTACCCCTGCTCAAACAGGCTTAAACCCACTTATGACTGCTTAAAAGTGCTTACTGTCTCTTACCCCATACTAATTTCTTTAAAAGAAAAGAAAAAGGGGTTGATAGGAAAGTGGTGGAAAAAGGGACACAAAGAGGGAAAGACAGTTGGTAAAATAGCTAAGGATGTGTAGGAAGGGTATAGGGAAGGTCCATAGCTGCTCATTTCTTCTAAAGCAACAGCTGTGCATATACACTGTATTTGGAGGTAGATTTGGACACTCAAACCCCTGGGAGAGGGGTGAGGACAACAATAATAAGTTGTGATGCCAATTAGACCGGATTACATATGTCCATTGGACATGTGTGTGAAATGGACAGCTATGTATGGGGAGTGATTTTTTTGTGGGAACAGATTGCCCTTTTTCTTTTTTTTTCAGGTGAGAGTGGGATGTTGGGGAGGGGTAGTAGGTATATTTGGGAAGGTAGGCTTGGTAGGTTAACAGACAAGACACACAAGATGCATACAGGGACAGTATATGACACATGTGGGAGGTAAACACCTTGATGGGGAGGGTTGTTGGGATATCGAAAGCCCAAAAGCCTCCTACTGATAACAGTGGGGTTGAGGTCCCCATCCATGGGCAGTCACCACTGCACCTTCACAGCCCTGATCGTGGCTGTGCTGGGGGCTGAGCCACAGAGACAGGCTGACTCTCTAATCGTGACACATGGCCCTCAAGCTGGCGTAGAAGATTACCGAACTGCTCATTGATTGCTCTACGCACCATGATCCCGACCTGGCGATGGGTGACAGGTGTCTGTCTGCGCCCACTCCCGAGGGGGGCGAGCCTCATCCCCTGAGGTGGTTCCACCCAAAGGTGGTGCAGGACCAATGGACAGGGAGGTCTGGGGTTGGGCCCCAGATGTGCTGGTACCCGGTGCCTCAGCCAGTTGTGGTGGGACAGGTGGTTCTTCTGGGACCGGCCTTCCCAAGCATGCTATAGTGTTTAGATTTCAACATCATATATGGGTTAGTAATAGTCAACACATTCCAGGGTTAGATATAACAGCATGCATAGATGTTCCCATTAATCCAGACACCAGATATGGAACAGTTGCATAGCAAACAAAAAAACATGCATATATGGGACCACAGTGGTAATAAGAACAGCATGCAGGTACGTTCATGGCACCATGCCAAACAATGTTGGAATTATTCAATATGGCACATGCATGGGAATTATTAAAATATTTATCAAACAATTGGACATTATCAGTCAGTACATACCAGTTGGGGTGGGTATGGTGATTATTGTTGGAGATAAGGTGGGGGGGGGTGATGTCAATTAACAAGTAGTATATTCCTGTACCCAACATTACTTTCCTAGTCATTGCTGTTATCTGTACCTTACAAGTCTTACTACACTACCTTATAGACTTATATTGGACACTGATATGTCTGTCAACATCATTACACATGAACCAGTTTTACCTGCAGTATACACCTATTACCTGGTATACCTGTGCAGGGAATGTTTGTTAACACTGAATAACTGTTTGCACACATACACCCGGATTCCAGGTTGATGTTTTGCACTATGCTATCCAACTCTTTCTGCACAGACTCTGGCCATGTGTTGACCACATGCTGGTGTGCCTGGACATATCTAGACTATTGCCATCTTCCACCTTTAGTGACCTGACACACACATATACATGCTTTCCTACACAGTTATATTATGTAGCACAGTGTGGGTGACAGTGACCAGTGATACTTTATTATTCAGAGAAACTGCAACACTCACAATCCCCTACTATACCAGGATGGATGGTACCAGTACAGGTTATATTGGTCTATATTTCTCAGCACAGTGTTCATATCCAACGTACCTGTGGGAGCAATGTTTGTAAACACTACCTGACTGTTGCCACACAAGGCTACAGATTACACATTAGTATTATGCACATACATCTCACTCTGTTACTTTGCACACTTTGGCCACAGTTTGACAACATGGGAGTATAGATAGGACATACTTGAAATATTACTCTCCTAACAGTTTCAGGGGTTGCTACAGTGATGGGTCTGTTCTCATGATAGTTGACAATCACTTGTATTCCCTGTTTGCTGGCTACACATCTGGGATCATCCCACAGACTTACCAGGGGGACAGGCAGCAGATATGGGCACATATACTGGATATTCTGGACTCATGTGTACAATTGTGGGGTATGAATTTGTATGCAGTCTAATTCCACTCCCAGGATTCAGATCATGGCTGTATCTGCTACAACTTAAACACTGTCCATCACAGTTGTATCTGCTATATTGATATTGCTGTATATCTCCATTTTGCTTTCTGTCTTATTAATCCCCTGTGCTTATGCATTCTGACCTTGTATAACACCACTCTTATTCAGATTTCCTAGACAGTTATATGTTGTAGGACAGTGTGGGTGACAGTGATGTGTAATACCTCATTATTCAGAGCAACTGCATATCATTCTTGTATTTCTGGGCACAGTGTTGGTAACTGACAGACTTGTGGGAGGAATGTTTATTAGCATCTCCTGAATGTTCCCGCACACAGTACCAGGTTCCACATTACTATTATGCAAATACATCTCACTCTGTTACTGTATACACTCTGACCACAGCTCAACAAGTTGGGATGTAAATGGGACATACGTGGCTTCTTAGTCACATAAGATATTGGGGAGTTTCGAGTGTGCCAGGTTTGTTGTCATAGATGTGTGTCAATCAGTTGTATTTCCTGCTTGCTGCCTATATGTCTAGGATCACTCCACTGATTTCCCAGGGGGACAGGTTGATAGGCAATAGATATTGGTCACTTTAATAGACATTCTGGACATATCTGTACAGCTTTCGGGTATGATTCTGTATGCAGACTACTACCACTGGCAGGATTAGAACCGTGGCTGTGTGCGCCATCTTTCATGAAGATAAAATGCTGCTCAGTGCTAGGTACACACCAGAGTGTGACACAGTAAGAGCTCCATAGTGTCTCTCTTCATATAGTCTATGGAGGTATATCTCAGGTCATTTACACCTACATGGACAATGACTGAATCATTCTGGTACTTGAGGTGCAGTGACTTGAATGCATGAGTATCTTGGCAAGACCTGCCCCTCATAGGCAACTAACAGTTATTTTCTCCTTGATCAGGCTGGTGAGTGGGGTATCAGTTTGCCATACAATAGTGTCCCCTATGACTAGAGTACTGAGTAATGCATCGGCTTGCCTTATGGGCTTGGTAAGCTCAATCTCCACTGAGGTTGGCTGTATGTGCAGTGCTAGGTGTTGGTTCTGTTGAGTGTTAGGTTTGCTGTGGATAGTTTTGGCAGGTGAAATGTCTGAAAGGTCATTGGGGTTTGGAAAGATTTCAGTTAAGTGCCTCAGCATAAGTAGGTCTATGTGTGGGGAGTATACTACATATGGTGGATGTAACATGCGTGTCTCTGACAACCAGTCTATTATAAGTGTTTGTATGTGAGTTTTGCCTCCAGGTTCATTGTGTATATACATCTCTTACATACTGTATTTGTTTCTTTAAGGATAAATGGTTGTTATTAAACATCATACAATTGGTACACTGTCCATTGTCTCAGTATTCCATATCCACCAAACTGGCTGTGAAAAAACTGGGAAAGTACTTATCCATGATGTCAGGTCCTTTACTGAGTAAGCTACCAGGGTATTGTATGCAAGTGAGGTTAATAGTGGGCTGAGCAAGGGTGCTTTTGTGGCTAGAGATTAGACTGGGCTATATAATACTAAATGCATGGGGGCAGTGCTCCTCAACACACAAATTGGTGCTTTCTATTGAAATGTTGGCACTTGAAATGCCAAGTGCTGAAAAGCCGAAGGGAAAAAATGACTGAAAACCTGGACAAGAGTGGATCACAAAAATTGCTGTTCTCCTTAAAACTTTTTTTCAGGAGGGGGAACCCCCCAGCAACCCAAGAACTTAACTCTGAGATCACCATACTTCATGGGAAAGGGAATATTCTGAGAAATGGAATCTTTGACTTGGCATAAGCAAGTCCAATGATTCAGCCATTCAGTCTCCGCATTTTGGGACTCACTCTAACAAGTTCTGACATTTCAAATTGTTACCAAACTAGCTGGTTTGTGCTACTCAACTTGTGAAGTAGTTGCTCTACACTCACCAGATTACTGGTACAGTTTTGCAGGTGGTTTTATGGGGAAAATTTGGTTTCTGACTATTTGCATCTATACAGGGCACTACAGCCACTGCTACATGATGAGCAGTAGGCACACAAAAATGCCAGATTCACATAGCCACTTAAAACACCGGAAGCTGTCTTCTAAGCCCTCTGGCTATTAACTCATTACATCTGAGTGATGCCTCTGGGTACATATGCAGTTACCTCCTGCTGACTCCTCTAGCTGTTAACCATTACTTCATACTTGCATCAATAATTCCAAAACCATGCTATGTACACATTTTTAAGCTATTTCATCTCAAAGCTTGCAAAATGGCAAACTCAACTACATTAATAGTTGACCTGTGTCTAGTGCAGGCAAAGAGATAGTAACTGTTGTTTTTATGATATTAATTTATATAGATATAATTTTCAAATTTTTCTAAATATCTTAACCAAGTAACACAGAAAGAACTATGTAAGCTCATAAAAAAGCTGTCAGCTAGATGAATAAAATGATGTCGACAGTATGTCTATAACTTGAGAGGTTGCTGAGATATTGTAAGTTGTTTACAAAATATTTTTATTTTTATTTAATTTTACATTTGTTAACCGGGGTTGTCTGACTGAGCCAAAAAGGCCTTTTTTCAGCAGAGGCCAGGGGATAAAACTCAACATAGAAAAATTACAGATAAATTTAGATATTTAGACTTGATCAGTATACACACAAATTACAATAGACATGTTTTTAGAGTGGTATGTAGCACATTAACAGTTACAGTGGAGAGAACAAACAAGAAAATATTTATTTCAAAATAAAGATAATTAATAGATTTGTGGTGTACAGATGACATTTGGAACATAGGTAGAATACATGCATAGTATACAGGTACAGTACATACATTGTACATTAGCCAGTGTTTGTGAGTAAGAGTGAAAACTTCTGGGTTTAGTATGTGTACCTTATCTGCTTTCACTAGCCTGGGGAACAGTCATGGCACTGCCAGCTTTGCTTGAGATGTTGCCTAATGAGGTTTTTAAAGGAGGCTTTGGACAATGTGTTTTGTATGCTAGTGGGGAGAGAGTTCCATTTTTTAGCCACAAAACTACTATATAGTATGTGTCCAAAGCTATTGTAGCTGTTGGTGACTTCTAGTAGTAGTTTGCTTGATGATCCAAGAGGCC
This sequence comes from Protopterus annectens, assembly GCF_019279795.1. NCBI lineage: Eukaryota > Metazoa > Chordata > Ceratodontiformes > Protopteridae > Protopterus > Protopterus annectens. The sequence goes on from NC_056730.1 coordinate 1,031,019,039, forward strand.
TTTTGGCTGAGTGATGTTGTACTAGATTTTTGAGGGCAGGACACTTACTGGGGAGGTAATAGATAGAATGACAGAGGCAGAGCTGATTGTAGGTTAAGAGGTTGGGCAGTTCAAGCCAGTGGAGCTTTCTTAAAGCAGTACAGTGATGAGTTCTATATGAGCAATTTGCAGCAAAGTGGGAAATTATGTTATAGCAGGCTTCCATTTTGCTTAGTTCAGTTTTGTTGAGATTAGTTAGAATGAGAGATGCATAGAGTAGGGTGGATAGAAGTTGGGAGCGAACAATGGCTGAGCTTGTGTTGTTGGTAAGAAGTGGTTTGATATGGTAGAGTGATCCCAGTTTGGCATGTACTTTTTTAATCGTTAAGTTGAGATGACTATCACATTTTAGGTTGGCTTCTATGGTTATTCCCAATAGCCTGTGCCACTGGAGTGATTGGGGCAGCATTTGTGGAGTAGTGAATTGACTGTTATCAGTGTTTTTATTAAAACTGGTTAAATTCATAAGCTGAGTTTTCTTTGGATTGAGGATAAGTTGGGCTTTGGTAAGGCAGTTTCAATGTCAGAGAATGCTAGTTGAGTTGTATTTAGGAGGGTGGGAATGTTTTGTGCAGCACAGATTAAGGTAGTATCATCTGCATACAAACATAGTAGTAGCTGTGTTTACTGTGATTTATAAAATTTGGTTTAAGAACCTAAAGAATACTGCCACTGCAAAAATAGTTTGTGCTTAAGAGTTTAGCATTTATACTTCTTTCATAACCCCTATGGTTCGAGAAATATGAACATTTATTTGAAATGTGAGTACATAATCAGATGCGGTCAAAAGGCTTAGGCTCCACCCACCAGAAGTTACAGTACAAACTTCCTGACCTCCATTGGAGTGAATGAGTTAAAACAACTATACTTGTAGCTTTCTACAAGTATGACCAGGTCATCATGTACTGCCACTAAATGGAATATCCCACTCCTCTTAAAGTAAAAACACCAAAAAGAATGCTTGAGAGTTTAATGCTACCACAATACTACTTAAACTACGTACACAAGGTGATTTCAAGTATTAGGAGTGTTTAAAACGATTTAAAGTGCAAAGTTAACAAATGAAGCAGACATAAAAAAGCAGCACTCTGAAGCAGTTAACTGAATTGTAAACCAATTAAATACATCTCTTATCTGCTAAAGATGGAGCAGGATCCAGAATGGAACTAGTTTTGAATGTTATATATATATATATATATATATATATATATATATATATATATATATATATATATATATATATATACATATATCTATATATATATCTATATATATATATATATCTATATATATATATATATATATATATATATATATATATATATATATATATATATATATATATATATTTTTTTTTTTTTAATGAACTTGAAGTATTAAAAAAATAGAAAATGGACTTCTGACTCCTACTCTCTTAAGTCGAGAAACACCTGGAACATTATCTTGTAAATCATTCTATTTGAATTTAATAGATACAAGTGGTTCTGTTTCATCTCTTTATGTAAACATTTCAGGATTCATGAAAATTTATAGCATAACATTGCAAAAAAAACACTTGCTGTAAGCCAGTTTCAATGAACAGCAAAAAAAGCTTTTTCTTGCAAGGGGCAAGTCCCACTGAACCCCCTCATACCCCCTAAACTATATATACCTGCTATAAGGTCACACAGCAGTAGAAGGTAACAGTTAATGTCCGCTGAAAGTGGCAAATTCTCTCTCTTGCTGTTGTCAGTCACAATCAGTGAAACAGCAGTCAAACTATTCTCACATTTCCAGATTTCAGTGGGGTAAATTAAGTGTAGCCCTACACCAACTGAGAGTAAAATAACAAGTGAAACAAAAGATTCATACTAAAGTATTTGCTGTTGCTCAGTACATTAATCAGTGACACAGTCCTTATACAAGTGCTGTTTAATCATCTGTGCCTATATCGGCTAAGGCCTAAGTTGGCTTTTGTAAATTTAATGGAATTTACTTAACAAAAATTGAGCTTGTAGTGTCCTACTGAATTTAGTAGCAATACGCATTATCCGCAATAATTATTCCAGCATCTAAATTAAACAACTGTCAGCTCATTACAATTTTACGAAATATACAGCCATGCTGATACTGCATGGAGTATCCTAGATAAGTTTAAATAGCCAATAACTTGGGTAGAATATGCAGTCTAATAGCATGGAAGAACAGCATCAGGATGGTGATCTAACATTACTGTTCACATTCTACTTTATTTTATGATCATAAGGTCTACAAACAAAAATACAACTCTAGGTCAAGGTACAAGGGATAGCAGTTATATCCTTTTGTGTTATTTGTATTTCTACTTCACAGAGATATTAGCTTTTCATAATGCAATGCAAGTGTCTTTCCATAGGTCTATCTGAGAAAAATATGAAAACAACAAACTAAAAACCTTACTGGAAACTCTGCCATAGAATATACAGCAAAGTACAATGAACTGTGTATTAAAACAGATAAGCACTTTCATCTAAAAGCATACAGACTTCTGCAGATAAAATCAGAACCATTCAAAATTTGCACTTAAATTGTGTCTTTGTCACATGACACCCATCTAAGCATAGCAAGTTTATATTTAAAGCAACAGTTGTCAAGACAAGTACATGTATTTAAACCAGTCAATTTAAGACATAAAACTAAAAATAACTGTTATTCATCACTAACTTAAGCCAGGGCATAAGCAAACATGATAAACAAATGCTGATGCAGTCACCCTAAAAAAAATAAAAACAGATGATAATAAATATAAGCATATTATTTTCCACATACCTTTCTCTTGAGTAAGCACTGTATAGATATAACATCATTAAGAAATGGGGGGGGGGGGGGATTGAAACATTCAGAAATATCTGCCACCAAAGCTCTCTCTCTTCAATTAATAGTTTTTAGGACCCACCTCTGGGGGCTGACCTCGACTTTGTCAATGATAGACAGCAAGAAATGATGGTCTGGAAATTGGTGAATATGCTTGTAGAGTGCATTTGTAGATCTAGCCTTTCTAATTTCTTAGTTATGTTCATTGATATGATCTCTAAGCTTGCATTCTGATTTACTAATATAGAAGCTATTACACTGGTGACATACTGCAGCATAAATAATCCCCTTTGTATGACAATTACATTTTCCAGGGACTGAAATTAATATATTATTGATGGAAAGTTACTGCACACAAAAATGGAAGGGCACTGTGATCATACCCCACATTTAGCCATGCACCTCATAGGTTCATAGGTTCATAGGTAGGTACTAGGCTATTGGTCCAAGGGCCTACGTAAGCCTAGCCAGCAATGTTTCATAGCTTATGACACCTACGAAAGTTATTTTCCTGTGCCACTGTCCAGCAGAGACACAGAAGTGATCCCCAGGGTGTATTTCCTATTTCCCATCCACTCATCAAGATTTTTCTTGAAGAGTGCTAATGAAGAACTTTGCTTGACATAGATGGGTAGCTTGTTCCAGAGTATAGGAAGTCTCTGGGACAGGAATCTATCCCTCCAGCATATCCTGTTTATTGTGGTGACAAGGTTTAGGTCCGTAGAGTGTGTAGCTTGGAGGGATTGGGATTTCTTTAGGTGTAGCATGTCCAACAGCTCTGGGTTTGACATAGCTTTATATGTTAGGCAGAGATCACCTCGGAGTAGGCGATATGCTATGGAGTAAAGCTGGAGTTTTTTGAGGTGGTCAGTGTTAGGCATTTGTTTGAGGTCAGTAATCCTCTTTGTGAGGTACTTCTGTGGCCTTTCCAGCTGCTGCAGATGTCTTGTGAGGTACATTCCAAAAGGGGCGTTGTACTCTATTCTAATGAGTGACGAGTAGAGGGGAACAATGACCTCTTTTTTCCTGGATGAGAACACTTCCTGACTACTGTGGCAATGTCACTATCAAAGGAGAGACTACTGTCCACCTGGGTCCCAAGGTCTCTTATCATGCATTCAGTGTTAAGTAGATTGCTGTTTATGCGGTAGTTCATGGGTACAGAGTTTTTACCAAAGGGGATGACACTGCACTTTTTGGCATTGAGCTTGAGGCCATGGCTCTGACACCAGGCATCTGTCTCAGTGAGGCCCTTCTGTAGGATGTCCACATCATTTGGGGACTTGACTATAGCTCCTAGTTTGCAGTCATCTACAAACTTTGTTAGCCAGAGGCCTTCTGTGTTAGCTTGTACTTCAGAGAAGTAGATACCAAACAGGAGAGGTCTCAGGACTGAACCCTGTGGTACTCCACTTGTCACTGCTTTGTGGTCAGATTTGGAGTCTGCAACTTTTACAGTGTGGGTTCTGTCAGTGAGCCAGTTGGCAACCCATCTTGTGATGTAAGGATTTATACCTAGTTTAGTGAGTTTAGCTATAATTCCAGAATGGGGTATGGCGTTGAAAGCCTTGGTGAGGTCAAGATAGGCTGTATGAACCATCTTACCCTCATCCACGGCTTTGGTGACCACCTCAAATAAGTTGATCAGGTTCAGGAGGCATGATCTGCCTTTCACAAATGGATCCAGAGATTGGAGGTTACCAATGTCTTTGCTTATGAGTTCCATGATGATACGTTCCATGGCCTTGCAGACCAGGCTCGTCAGGCTAATAGGTCGATAGTTCCCAGGATCAGTGGTGGCTCCACCTTTGTGGAGTGGGATAGCTGTTGCTGTGCACCATTCAGTGGGCACAAAGCCTGATGCGAGGCTATTATTGAACATGGTGCTTAAGTGGGGAGCCAGTTTGTTCTGAAGTTCGTGTAAAATGCAGCCTGGGATGTTGTCCGGTCCCATGGATGCTGTGTTTTTGGCTTTAGACAGTGCAGCTTTTACCTGCGTAGTTGTGATTACAGGGACTCTGTATTCTTTCTGTATAGATATAGATATAGTTATTTTACCTTCAGAATGCCCCATAAAATCATGCATGTTTTTAAAACAACTACCTTTTTTGTTCACTATGTTAGATGCTTTGCCTAAACTTTTTCATAAAATTCTATCATTAGAAATGAACTGCCATTTTTTCTGGTGATATTATTAACTGCTGGGCTGTCCACTGAACATGTGATAACAAAGGCATGTGCATAAGTAGCGTGTTGCTGATACATACAATTGTCTAATGCACTAGAATGACACAATTAATGTGGGGAAAATGGCCTATATATAGGGACACTCTTTAAATATTGTTCATACATACTTATGCAGTGTACAAAATAACATGTTATGCCTTTTTTAATTTCAACAAATCTTTTGGGTTTCTAATACCATGACAGGAATGGACCCAATTCCTAAGTCAAAGTAAGATTAAAGTTCATGAAATTAGTATTGTTTCAATCTTTGATGTGAGCCAGAAGTGCTCGTTCAAGCAACTACAACGTGCCCAGTAATGACTCCAGAAATTTGTACTGGGTTACATGTATTATAATATATCTAAATACAAATGTAGATCCTTTTTTATAAGACCCCTACTACTACTATTGCAACTGTCTGGGTATCTTTCCTCCACATTGCTCTTCTTTCTGTCTGCAGATCCTGATATTTTATGACTTTGGGTCTCTGTACGCAAAACCCTGTAGTCACTGGGTGTGCCAATTTCAATGATCAATGCTACTTTTTGTCTTCTTTTCATGGACCACTATATCCAGTTTTCTAGGATCTATCTTTTGAGCTGTTAGTAATGGATGATCTCATGAGATGCAAACTTCATCATTTTCTATGATGCTTTGTGGCTCATGTTTCTAGTGTTTTTCAGCCACTTCAATACCAAGATGTTTGCACAATCCCTAGTGCAACAATCTTGTCACATTATTATGCCTTTCAGTATACAGTCCTTCTGCCATTAGTATGTTACAAACAGCACCAAGGTATGCGACTGTTTCCAATTTTGCTTTACAAATCCAACATTTGTCTTTTTCTCCCACATGTTCAATATACTTTGTAAACCAATTTGTATGCAGCCCACTGTTTTGAGCCACCAATATTAACCTTCGATCTCTTGGTTTGAATTCACCTCTCCTTAACCATTCCTGCCTTCTTTCCTGATCAACAGAAGTTTCTTCCAGAAGATTTTTATACTTGAAAATATATTTATGCATTTTCCACTTTTCTTGCCTTCTCATCTAGTCCTTCACCTTACACACATATATATATATATATATATATATATATATATATATATATATATATATACATATATATAATTTTTGGCACATTCAGTTGCTGCCTGATTCTTATCTACTTCTGATTTGATTTCCAGTCCTCCTTTATGCCGATATGCTTCTGCTAGATTAAGCAGAGAAGTCATCTTAGATTTATTCTCCTCATGTTTCAAAACTTTCACTACATTTGGGTCTTGTGAGGGCAGCAGATATGTGTGGAGTCCCATGATTGCAGATCTATTTTAATTTAATCAATTTTAAGAAGGCTCATTCCTCCTTCAGAACAGGCAATATATAATCTTAGTATGCACTTATTTTTATAAATCATTTGGTGAGCATGAAGCATCCTTCTTGTATTCCTATCTAATTGGGGCCAGTCACTCAATCCAAAATTGTAAGTTAGGACAGGAAGAGCAAATCAGTTTATAGCTTGGATTTTGTTCCTAAATGTCAAAGCTAGTTTCAGGATTAATTTAAGTCTTCTAAAGTATTCCTTACTAAGTTTTATTTGCATTTGTTCATGTTTTATTGTTGATCCTTCAGCAATTTTCAAATATTTATACAGTCCCTCTTGCTCAAGTTCTTTTATATCGTATTCTTGTCCCAAACTAAAGTTTTCCTGGTGCTGCAGTTTTGACAGGTTGCAGTTGTGCTTTCAGTTCCTCATCTGATGCCTATACAGTTTTAAATCATTGACAAAGAGAAGATGAGAAGTCTTTACACTTTGTTGTTTTCAAGGAGTCAAATTATAGCCATGTCCTAAGCTAAGTAGACAGCTTAATGGGTTTAGGTCAAGGCAGAATAGCAGTGGTGACAGAGAGTCACCTTGGATTATCCCCCTTTGAATTTTTATCCCTGGGCTAATAATTTGTCCTTTATTATGGCTTAATTACAAAGTGGTCTGCCACTGTTTTATGGTCAGTGTATTGTAGTCGATCAGTGTAGGGTGTATCTCATACATTTTTAAGTACTCTTTTATTCATGAATGTGAGATACTATCAAATCCTTTTTTGTAGTCAATCCATGCCGTACTTATATTCTTCCCCTTTTTGCAGTTCTCCACTATGACTTTATTTGACAATAAATAATCTTTTGTTCCATATGATTTTCTTTTATTGTCCTTTTGTTCTACTGCCATAATTGAGTTTTTTTTCTAAATGACTATAAACTCTGTTGACATCAATTCCCATGTATAGTTTATACATCGTCAGAAGGCAACTTATTGGTCTATAATTTTAGGGTAGCTTGCAGGTTCATTCTTAAGTAGGAGCATTGTTTTTCCTGTTATTAGCCAGGTTGGTATCTGTTTGGGGTTTGTATATAAATAGTTCTTACTCGTGTCTAAATCTTTGTGCAAAGATGTTAATACTTTTAGCCAAAAATTAGGTGCTGCATCTGGGCCTGGGGGGTTTCCAGTTAGAGGCTTTTCTTAACTTTGTTTCAGTCTCTGGCTGTTACTTCATCCCATTTCATATCCTGTACTTTAAACTTTTTATTCTTCTTTTGTTTTTCTGTCCATTTAGAATCTTTGTTACGTTCACAGGATCTCCATAGATACTTCTCCAAAACGTATCTATTTCATTTCCGGTGGTCTTTCAGTTCCTTTTAGCTTGTTTCCCAATTCTCTATAAAATTTTTTTGGGATCATCAATACATTGCTTATTTTGTACTTCTCCTTCATATTTTTCTGCTTATCTTCTACGTTTTTCCACCTCTGCTGAGATTTTAAGTTTGTTATTTGTTATAGTGCATGTTAGATCCTGATCTGTTCTAAAACTGCGCATTACTTTTATTGCATCTTAGTATTTTTATTGATCTGTTCCATCGTCTGTATTCCTCTAACAGTGACACTGCTTGTCTTCATTACTTTATAGTTTTCTCTATTCGATACTTCCATTATGGTATTCAATTTCTCCCCTTACTTTACCTCCCTACCCTGTGTTCTTGTGATGAATGTCTATCAGTTATTAATTTAGCTGCACAGTAATATATCCTGTTTACATCTGTTATATCGCATGGATCTCTATGGACAGTCCTAATTACTGTGTTCATTTGTTTTATCAGACTTCTGACTTTTTGAGTTTTATTAACTTTCTGCAGTCTATTTCTTTCATTGATCTTAGTATGTCTATCTATGTCTAATAAATTGAGCAACTTTTCTCTTAACTCATTTTCTTCTAAACTGAGGGCACATTTTTTGTTTTCCATTTCCTGCGGGCATTCTGTAGAAAGTTTATATCATCTTCCTGTGGCACATTCTCTTCAATTTCATCCTGTGCCCTATCATGTGGGAACTCTCTGGCCTATCACTCCTCAACATTGACTGCATCAGAGTTTCCACAGATTCCTGTTCTTTCCCTTGCTGTCCACCTTCCAGTGACCATTTATACTGGTTTCCTGTGGAAGCCTCCAAAATATCTTCATATGGCACCTGACCAATTGCTTCCCATTCCACTGGTTTCCCTTTAAGTTGGATATCTGTTGCTCTATCCTGTTGTGGTGCTTTCTGAATTAGATTTTCTACACTGAATCCTTTGGTTAACAGGTACTCCATAACCTCAGTTTCTATTTCTTTAACTTCTCCATTACTAATCTCCTCTTCTACTTTTCCTCTTTGTCTTCTTATTTTTATGCCTTAGCATGACTGTCATGATGGATATGAAGTCTGAAACTAGAGTGTCATCAGTCCCTGACCTCAGTCCTTAGTGATATGCCAGTGATTTGATGGACTACCACACAAGGATGAGATACAGACCAGAGAGATGAGTCCAAAATCTGGACATTCAGTGCAAATCTCTACAGTTGAGAGTTATCAGCACACAATCAAATGGAAAATAATGTAAAGTGGTAATAAAATACTGCAAATTACATGTACATTTCATGACATTTTTCATTTTACAATACTGGAGTAACTGATTACACACACTGTTATAATGCCTGCTTATAAATATGCAGCTGTATTTTACATATCTGTGTATCTTGGTCAGTCATCAGTTATCTGTCCAGTAGTCTGGGACATACAGTATGCACACTGTTCAACACCACTACATTTATGATGTCAAAGGATATTATGTGAGACTAATATGATATGCGACTGCCAACTAAGGAAAGACTGGTTTGATGACACAAACAAGCACTGAGTGTTCTTTTGAAGGCAGGGGAGTAAAGTATGTCTGCCATGACACTAACAAGACTGTGTTGGTCTGCTTACTCTACATGTCTGGCATCCTGCCTGTTGTATGATTTACTTATAGCTGAGAACTGTTATCTCTAATGAATCCCTAGATCTGCAGTGATGTCAGAGGATTGTGTTAGCCTCCTAGGTATTGAGTCAGTGTGCTATGGCTTGTCCCCTAGACAATGCAAGGACTTACTGAGCGTGGCTATGTTTGCCTACATCCACACCTGCTGCTGTTTTCTCTTCTGAGTCATCATTGGCCTGTGGGTGTGGTGACCTTGGCATTGTTGGGAGATGTGTTCCCCTTCCCCTTAATGATCCTACTCCAGCTGTTTTCACTATATTAACTTGGATAGCATAGCATATACTATGAGCATTGATGGATGTGTCAGTGGATTGTAATGGTGCCCTTGGCCAGAGGTATGTAGCCAGTGGCTGTCAGTGCAGTAACTGAAATACATGCTGTATGGCATTACTGGTTAGACTGTGTGTATCATTAAAGTGTTCCTCTTGTGTGCACATCTATGATAGTTTTCCTCCACCATGAGTCTAGTGCATAGCCTCTATCCACACTTAAGTGAGCCTTGGAGATATCCCCCACAGCATGCATCTGGAGCAGTTGGTGAATGTGGCACATATGGAAGTCATGTCAACTGCAATAGTTGGCAGCACACACATACCACATGATTCCTATGACATTACACATGACTTGGCAGTTGTTCCAGTAGTAGACCTTACTGTTAATGTAGACCCTACCCTGCTCTCCAATTGTTATTCTTTTGTGTACATAACTGAATGTATGGCACTCATTACTGGAGAGTAGTGTGAAATATTTTACAGTTGTAGCATACTTGTCATCCTCTCCTCAGAACTTATGTTAAAATATATGTGCTCTCTGCCATGTTGTAGCACAGGATGCAATAATGCTTGGAAGATCCCAGATGTTGATGCCTATGAAGCACCAAGCATGCCCCCTGGTAGCCTGTTAAGGGTACCTGGGCTAACATACAAATTTAAACACGTACCTTATGTTCTACAGGGATGGATTTCCTGGGTTTGGCTCTGTATCTGACTCATGGCTGCCAGAGGTCCTACAGTTCCTCTACTGTGTTGTTGGCCTGCAAAGTCTTCACCCTGTCTGTCTATGGCTATTGGCATTAGCAGCAGCATCGGCTTCAGCCTATAGTACACACAAATTTTTGTAAATTGTAGCTGCTACTAACAATCTGTTAGTGCTTACATTGTACCAGTACACCACTATTTCCTCAATGAACATATAAGAAAGGACATGTTGTCTACATTGATGCCTTATATTTTGTTGAAAAGCTTCACAGGATTGGTTGATTAGCATGCGATTCTGCTTTGCATGCTGCAATTAGTATCTATGAGGCACAGACAAGGACAGATGCAATCAATTACTTTTGTACACCGTTATAAAAAGGCAAATGTGTAGCTAGCCAAACCAATGTGGATGAAAGTTGTTTCAAACTTAGTGGCACATTTATTTTGGGAAAGTATATTTTGACAAATGAGTATTGCACTCCATCAAGTATGTATCCATTTTGTTGACTAAATAATGCATATGTTGGAATGTACTTAGGAATGATGTGAAGTAATTAGTAAGCATTTGTTAGAACTGTACTCATGACATGGCCTTGTTTCCCAGTCATTTGAGAGGTACAGAGGATGTAGAGTAAGCCACATGTCTAATCCTGTGTGATAACTATACACAAATGTTTCATGGATTGCTTCTTTGAGAGAACTTTTGAATTTACACTGTTGTTTGGTTATCACATTTTCCCTTAGCTGTTATAATATATATTTGTCGGGGGAAATGAGTCCCTGATATGGGTCAACATAGAATGGACTGTTGTTTTGGGTGTGTGTGCAAAGGTGACTATCCATTACGGCACAAAGAAGGATATGTTTGTCATGCTATTGTCCTTTTTTTGCACCCCCCATGTTGCTTATTGACCACAGTGGACTCTTTAAATTGTAGTCAGGTGGTGAATACTGAGAGCTTTCCTGTATTTATGCTTATGCTTATACTTATGCCTTATCTGTGCATAGTTTATTTTTATTTATGTGATCCTTATATATGTTATCATTAATTTTGTCTTTCAGTAAAAAAAATATGCCTGCTTGGCGTAGGCCACCATTTAGAGGGGCGGAGAATGACCTCATCATTGAAGCTTTAAGGCAACGTCTTGCAGTCCTTATGTGTAGAGGTCGGGCCAATATTTCACAATGTGTGGCCCTTTGGGATGAATTGGTCTAAAATGTAAATGCTGCTGGTCATCAAAACTGCACCTATGAGCAAGTGCGGCACAGAGCCACAGACATGATACATGCTGCAAGGAGGCATGCTGCTGAAGTGGCATGTGATTGTCAGGTCACTAGTGGTGGGCCTGCAGCAGAACAACCATTCACTGCCACCGAGGAGTTCCTGGCAAATATTATCACTCATGAAAGCTCCCAGCAGTCCATCAGCCACTATGTTCTGGATGTGGGTGCCACTCCTGCATCTCAGGAGGAGTTTCCAGGTAGGCTTTGTTAGATCATCAGTAGAATACTCTTGCATTCATTGTGTAATAGTGTTTATAATTTTAATGCGTGGCGTGTTGCTTTTTTTGATGGCTGTATTTAAGTTAGCTGCAGTTTTCAGGTCATTTAGAGGTTGTCAGGCACATTCTTGTTAACGTTGCAGTTACTGTAGATATAGATTATTGAAAGTATTACCCCCTGTAATACTATTAAATGTGGTGCTGTTGTCATCACCTATGCCATATTTTTTCCAGGGCTGTCAGGAATCCAGACATCTAGACCTCTTGCAGTTGGTAAGCAGAATACATTTATGTCAATAATGTAGAAATATTCCAACATACCTGATATAGTATCAACTCAGGCCTGCTGTATTGATTGCTGTACTGTCTGCATACTTGTCAACTGTACAGATATTTGCAGAATGTCCAGATGTGTGACTCATAACTCTGGGCCCATGATTAAGATCATAGTGATTGAGTTGCAAACTATTGACAGGTTATTACATAGCGCAGGCATAAAATAATTACAGATCTCATATTAAAAATGCACCCTACTCATTAATGTCATGGTGAAGAAATACCTGTTATTCTATCACCATTCTAGGTTTGTAAGGGCAATATGTCACAATGATACCTATTCTTGGACCTTTATTCACCCATTATTCATGGCTTTGTCCACATTCCTTGCCATAAGAGGTTGAGAGATATGAATGTCTGTAATAGTGACAGCAGTCTAAACTGCTTAACATATATTATGCAATGACTGGCCATTAGCATTCAAAAAGTAGCATGCTGAATTTTCAGCCCAACCAGCATGCCTATTGTAAATCCGAGCATATACTAAGGGAAAAAGGTCCAGGCTCCCAGACTTTCATCCATTGGTATATACTTTAACTTTTAGATTTTATAGACAAAAATAAATAAATAAAATTAGAAATCCAGACAGTCCGGACATATGAGAGAGACAGGATGGAGAAAATACTAGGAAAATCAGGTACATTATTCAAAACTAAAGAAATGTACCTGATTTTCCTTGTATTTCCTCAATTCTGTCTCTCTCCTACCCCTAAAGTGTCCAAAATCTTTTTTCCCCTTAAAAAAAGGAATGACAGGGACCTTCGTATCTCTGTTACTTCCTTTCCAAAGCACTGATGTTCTGGGTAAGCATGGGAATGCAAGTCCCATACACATACGCAGTACATCAAAAAATCAACAGGATATGCAGCAGAAGCAGAAGAACACCTTTGTGCCATTATACAAAGACATTATTTAAGAACATCTGTTGGGATGGGAGTGTTAACCTCATGAGCATAGGTTAGCAACAACATCTGCTGAGAGCCAATGTGGCTGTGCCTGATCATGCTCCCAGAGTGGCAATGCATCCACTGATCCAGCAGAGAGTTTACTGCCTGCAACCAGACATAGCAGGCCGTGGGGTCATGGTCTTGGCTGTTCCTGTGAAGGGAGCATATCCAGCAGACATTGGTCACTATCAGATAGTAGCACTGCATATGACCTTGGGTGTGGAGGTGCCAGTACAACTCCTGGCAGAGCCAGTTCTTGTGTTTGGGTGCAGAGACAATGAACTGTCACCTCTACCATGCAGTGCTCACAGCTGTCTCATATGTAGACATGTAGGGTTAGCATTGAGCTTGGCTGTGTTCATGCAGACACTCACACACCAATGTCACATTTAGGGCACCTACAGACAAGCATGCAAGATTTACATGGTCTGTCTTGCCTGCTTCCCTTGCTTATTCACACGCACTCACACACTCACCAGCCTTTTGTGTCAGCCTAGGCTTCCTGCACCCCCCATGCAATACCCTGTGCAAACGATGATAACTGTGCCACATCCCTGTCATATATCTTTTGGATTCAGGGATACTAAAGCTGTGTGTCTGATGCACAGGGTGACTATTTATATTACTATGACATTATTACCTCCATTTGTGCTGTTGGACCTATAATTGTACCTACCATTTAGATTGTATGTATCCATTTAGACATTTGCTAGTGTAATAATTAATCTACTTTATAGTGGATGCTTTTGTAAGGGCTGCGAATTCTGACAATTAAATGTGTCTCATTAAAACATCTAATTTTCTCTTGAAGGATGGTTTAGTACAAACATATGGGTCTACAGCTGAAGGTGACCCATCAGATTCAGATGTCAGCACTAAAGACAAATCTCATCTGAATGGTAATACAATATAATGTTCCTTTTTGCATGTACATCGCCATAGGTTCCGAGGTTCATAGGCTGTGACTAGGGTATTGTTCTTTTGGTGTTTATAAGCATAGCTGTTATATCACAATATAATATTAGCAGTCAGATATAATGTATGGCCAGGTTTTGTCTAGCAAGGACCACCCATGTCCAGGAAAGAAGCAGCAGAGATCCTTGGCAGATAGTATTTTCACACAAGTCATCCAGCATGTCCTTCAACACAGTAATGTATTTGCTCTACTTGACATGGATTTGAAGCCTACTGCAGAGGAAAGATGACCTTTAAGAAATGTATTTGTCTCTCCAACGTGTCCTACGTATGTCATAGTGTACATAGAGATCCCTGGAACAGGTAACTGGAATCCCACTTCACTTACATGTGCAGCACTTTAAGCCATTTTGGGCACAGATAGCTTTGAGGTAGATTATGCATGCCTTATAGGGCTACCTATATGATACTGCACACAGTGACAAATACATCATGCTCTCCACAGAATAGACATGTTGGACACCCTTTCATGTTTTATTACCATATATCTGTGAGGTCTGTCAAGTTGATGCATGTGTCCAATAAAATACATTTCCAAGGGTGATTGATATTCTTTCATACAGCTGATTAGGGATGCATACTGGGGATTGCTACCATATTTGGCTATTGATGCAATGGGGTTGCTACTCAGATGTATGATGTAGAATGTGTACCTCCCCACAATAAACCCAGTTTGCAGTTGACATGTGTTCCAAGATCTATCAATACAGAAGTGTGGATTAGTGTACCAATGGTCATTTTATAATAAGCAGGAACATTTATTATTCCCAAAGGGTATGATGATGCATTTATGTGCAGTTCATGTAACACCCATGCCTTTGTCAGCAGTCATTAGTGCCACAGAACCTCTGGTTTGTTCAGGACATTTGAGACATATATGTCAAACATGATGGGCCACAGCACTGACACTTCTGTTACCACACAGACAATATGTCTTCTATCTGAGCTGAATTCTTGGACTGTGATAGAATGTAGTTGGTCTGTGACCCGACTGGAAAACCAACTGATAACCTAGAATTTCATATGCACCTTGGCTAGTGTTCTGCTGGCAAACAAATGTTGGATTGTGTTGAAGGCCTTGGCCAAGTTACAATAGGATGTGTGCATATCTATGACCTTGTGTATGTCTCTGGTCATGACTCCCACCAGGTTCTGCAGCCACAAGATACCCTTGTGACAACCTAACTGGAACACATCTAGTGTTTGGCAGTCACCTATTTCCTTGTGTTGGAGATGCATGCAAACTGTATACATTGCCTTACGGAAGAGGTTGCATAAATATATGGTTCTTAATTATACTTGTATTTTGCCAGTCATCTCTTGTGTGGTTGGAAAATGTTGACTATATTCCAATCAATGTGGACAACAGCAGTATTCAGAATGTGGCTGAATATGGTGCCTAGGGGAGTAGCTCACTGTTGACACAGTTGAAGAACACAGGCTGTATTTCCATCTGGTGCCATGGAGACTGCACTCCAAGTCTTGGGAAGGACAGTGATAAATTCCTCATTGCAGATACCACAGCTCAGAGGTAATGTGTCACAAATCGTTGGCACTAGGTGTAGTGGTGGCAAGGGGCACTCTTTGCAGCCAAACATGTCTGCTAGTAAGTTTGGAAGTTACACTGGGTCAGTGTGTGCACTAACACACAATTTGATTCAACTACAACTGGGTTGTATCAGTTTGCAGATGTACATGGAGAAAACCCTCTGGTTATCCCTGGATATATTGTTGCATAGAGGCTTCACATGGTTTCTCTGTGTGAGTTCTTGAAAGTGTCTTATTTGCATGTTTATGCTGTTTGGGAGTTGCCTTCCACACCTGGTTTCTCAATGTTGTATTTTTAAACAACAGCTTCTTTCACTTACTGTATAACATAGTTATGATAAACATACACTGACGTGGTTTGTTTTTTCTGGAGGATCTTTGTTTGAGCCTGTCAGGCACGCCTGTGTGTATACATTTGTATAGATATGTAGACAGGGCATCAAACAGTAATGTACTATAGCTGTCATTGACCTTAGTGGAAATAGCAGCAACCAGATGTATTTGAAAGCAAGTGTATTGACGTTTCTGCAAGAATGATGGCAAAGTATTACAGCCTCTGCACATAATCCAGAGCAGGTAGTGTCACAACACACTGTTAAAGCCCAAACTGAGTCCATCACGGTAACCAGCAATTAGATACTCCTACTGTCCACCCATATCACAAGTGTACAGATGGAGTTTCTGCATATAGAGATGTCATCTTCTTCTACCTATTCTTTTTGACAGTAACATTCAAGCTTGTCACAGCAGATGTTCTGCTTCCATTTCTAACTGTCCAATGCATCTTGCTCTGTCACACCAAACACCTGCATGTCCTCTGTCAGCACAACCATACACCTTATCTTAGACCTTTCTATTTTCCTCTTACCTGGCAGCTACATCCTTAGCATCCTTCCTCCAATATACTCAGCATCACTCCTCAGCACACATCCAAATGAACACAATCCCACCACTCTGTCCTCATCTCCAAATTATACAAACTGAGCTGAGACTGTAATATAGGGTTAATATTCCTGTCCATCTTTGGCCCACATAATGCAAACCGAAACATCTGGTACTCTGCTAACACTTGTTATGACTCCTGCCTTTTAGACTGTGGCAACATCTGCGACCCATATAACATAGCTGGTCTCAGTATCATCTTGTAGACCCCCCATGTCAGTGTTTTTGGCACTCGTCAATCAAAGATCACTCCTGACACTCTTCTCCACACAATCCACTATGCATGCTCTGTCTTCTACACCTGTCATCCAGACTCAACATTACTCTGAACTGTTGGTATAGAATATTTCACATCATATACCTTTGCCAACTGTACTCCCTGCATTCTAGCCATTCCTGTTTTCTATGTCTGAGTCACAGACATGTACTCTGTCTTAGTCCTGCTGACCTTCCTTCCTCTCCATTAGAAAGCATATCTCCACCTCACCAGGGTCTCATACACCTGTATCCTACTCTCAATACAGGCTACAGTATTATCCACAATAAACATAGTCCATGTGGACTCCTATGTGATCTAATGTGTCAACCTGTACATTATCATTGCAAACAGATGCCTTGATGTTTGTACATAGAATAACTGTAATGTCACTGTTATCTATCTTATATGGGATAAGGGGAAATCTACACATCTGTCAGGCCAGTGTATGACTATGGCCTTTTGTGACATATAAATATTCAATATTCTGATATTACTGATAACATCAGCAATGTCTGTGGAACACAAAAGGACAGTGTCCCCTAGGCTGCTGTAAAATGCTTTGTATAACATCCACCAGCAACTCACATACATACAAACACAGTTTATTGCATTGAGAATATAACCACTGCCTATGTACATTTATCAACTAGAGATCAATCACACATGCCACAATATGAGTCTGAGACTAGCAGGACTGCAGGTTATCTTATGGTAAATTACATCAGTAGGTCACGTGGGGGATAACAGGTTGGAAACCTGCCTGAACTGGGTGTTTGTGCGAGCACCAAAACAGTGCAAAACCATGCCATTTGTGAACTCAGTGTGTGATACACACTTCCAATTCTGTTTATACACACACACACACACACACACACACACACACACACACACACACACACACACACACACACACACACACACACACACACACACACACACACACACACACACAGTTGACTGCTGTGAGATTAGAACCTCTACCTACCTAAGTTTGAAAACAACAGAAAAAAGTACTTAATGCATCCACCACAGCAGAATCCAGAGTTTAATAGGACTGCAGGTGATCTTATGGTAGATGACATCAGCAGATCATGTAGGGGAAAAGAGTTTGGAGACATGCCTCGACTGGATGTTTGTGCAAGCACCAAAACAGTGCAAAACCATGTCATTTGAGAATTCATTCGTGGATACAAACTTCCACTTCTATTTACACACACACACACACACACACACACACACACACACACACACACACACACACACACACACACACACACACACACAG
This sequence comes from Protopterus annectens, assembly GCF_019279795.1. Classification (NCBI taxonomy): domain Eukaryota; kingdom Metazoa; phylum Chordata; order Ceratodontiformes; family Protopteridae; genus Protopterus; species Protopterus annectens. Next base: position 1,031,037,259 of record NC_056730.1, read on the forward strand.
ACACACAGACACACACACACACACACACACACACACACAGACACACACACACACACACACACACACACACACACACACACACACACACACACACTTGACTGGAGTGAGCTTAATACCTCTACCTATCTAGGTTTACAGGCTACACATCAGAGTACTTAACACATGAGCCGCAGCACAAGTTTGAGTTCAAGAAGACTGCAGGCATTCTTATGGTAGATGACATCAGCAGGCCATGTGGGGACAAGAGTTTGGTGGCCTGCCTCAACTGGATGTTTGTACAAGCACCAAAGCAATGGACAACATCCCATATGTAATGCAGGATTGTGATACACACTTTCACTTGTAAATTTATAAATATATATATATATATATATATATATATATATATATATATATATATATATATATATATATATATATATATATATATATATATATATATATATATATATATATATATATATATATATATATATATATATATATATATATATATATATATATATATATATATATATATATATATATATATACACACATACATACACAAACTCACGCACAGTTGACTGCAGTGAAATTAGAACCCCACCTATCTAGGTTTATAGTCTACAGATCAGAGCACTTGATGCAAACACCACAGCGCAGCACAAGTCTGTTCTTTTTTTTGCAGGACTGCAGGTGAACCTATACATGACATAACCAAGCCATGTGTTCAACAACAGCTTGAGAGGCCTGCATAGTTACATTGACTCATAGTGTCATCTGAAACTAGTAGCCTAGCAGAAAAATACTGTTTAGTATCCTAGTTATTTGACAACAATAGTTTTATTGAGCCTAGCTGTCTGTTTGCATTTGGATAAGCAAGCCCGTGAGTCCCATCAATTTGCCCTCTACATGAGAGGGAACAGCACATCATATATTACAACTTGTATAGGTTGTGATATATGTGTGGAAAACTCAAGGTGACCTAGGGTTGTTGTGCTTGCTGGTGTCATTGCTTATGGGGTGGTATAGGGATTGCTTGTCAATATATGTACATATACTTAAACTGTGGCCTTAGTTTGCAATGGCTCCACATGTAGTCTTAGGGGAGACATGGTGTCTGAGAATGATATGGCAGCATCCCTCTCAACTGTCCAGATTTCCACATAATGCCCAGATGTTTGACTGATATTTGTACTGTGATTCACACAATAATGTGGGAACAACTAAGGCAAATCATTGAGAAATGAGGTCAGTAAATAATGGCAGATATGTGACTTTCACATCATATCCTTCACACAGTTCATGGAAATGCGACACCTATTAATCTATCACCTTTCTAATTTTGTAAGTGCAATATTTGAAAAATGTCCCTATATTTGGGCCTTTGTCCCCCCATTATTTGTTGCTTTGTCCTGATATGGACACATACACACACACACACACACACACACACATAGAGAGAAAGAGACAGAGAGAGTCAGAATATGAGAGAGAGGGAGAGAGGGAGTGATATAGAGACAGTAAGACATAGCTCTCAACCTCTTAGAGCAAGAAATCTGGACAAAGCCATAAATAATGGTAGGACAAAGGGTGAAAAATAGGAACAATTTTAAATATTCCTCTTGCAAACTTAGAAAGTTGATATAATAACAGGTATTGCATTAGAATGAATTTTCTGAAGGGTATGAAATCTAAATCTCAAATGTCTGTCAGTATTTTCTGACTTCAGTACGCATACATTTGGCAATGATTTCAGAAAACCTCAATTTTATGAATAAAAGACCAAAAATATGGCACAAAACTCTGGGCATTCTCTGAAAATTTGTACACTTGAGAGGTATGGGTGAAAGAGAGGGAGAGACAGAGAGAAAGAGTGCTATAGCATGAGAAGCATCAGATCTGTACTATGGCTAACTAAGTATACAAGCATGCTCCTTTGCCCTTTTATATACTGTTTGCACATTGGTAAGCAGTGCACAGATCAAGGCACATTACTCACAACTGAGTTATCTACACATACACACACACATATAAATATATATATATATATATATATATATATATATATATATATATAAACTAAGAAATGAACTTCGTGACAATAACAGCATTCAAAAAATAGTAGTAAATCACACCAACTCTTGTAGTACTTTAGCGCTTTCATCTTATTTATTATCAAGACTTCTTCAGAAAGACAAACATGTCTTTCTGAAGAAGTCTTGATAATAAATAAGACGAAAGCGCTAAAGTACTACAAGAGTTGTCTTTTTTTGAGTGCGGTTAATTTTAGCTTTATATATATATATATATATATATATATATATATATATATATATATATATATATGTATGTATATATATCCATATCTATAGCTGTGTATATATCTATATATATATATATATATATATATATATATATATATATATATATATATGTATGTATATATATAGCCCTATCCCTAATCCAGGCCAGGATTTTCTGATTACTAACAGCATTGATTGAATGTATCTGGTATGTGTGGTTGGTGGTCAGACATAAGTCTTATATTTTCTTTCACCATTTCTTCACTCCTGCACTCTGCGCAAACCATCTAATCCTTTTCAAAAAAGTTTTAAATATGTGGTGCATCACCCAAATGTGGAATTAAGAAAATACAAGGTTGATAAGAATATGGGACAGAGTGACACTCTGTGAAACACAACCTATTACTAGTACACATCCAAAACCTTTACCAGAATTCGAACTCTCAATGGCATTATGGCTTCATGAGACAGAATAAATGCCTTAGTCCTTTTGACCACAGATGCAGCTTACCAGAACAGGGGTCATTCATCATGCAACCACCTGAATAGCAATGCACACTGATATACATGAGTTACCTAACACATACAATGTTTGATCTAATGTACAGTGTTATCCTGGAAATGTGGGAGATAATAATTGTGACAAACACCCATTTACTATGGGTTTGTGGGCAGCATAGATGAGTTACTGTTATGCCATTTACAAGGGGACATCCCTATTTTGGGGGGTGGGGGAACAAACCACATCTACTGCTGGGATACAGACAAGTCTGATGTCAAAAACTGTAGTGTTTAGCCTCACTTTCTAACTTATGTCTTGAATGATGCACCAGTAATCTGCTGCAGTTGGACTGCGTGAAGGTTTCATGCATGAGACCTGCTACTTACAGATGGGCACATATTAGTAAAATAGTGCCAGCAGTCACGTTACTTAATTTTCTGTACAAATACACCACTATTTACTTGCATACTGTACCAAGTTCATAGATACAAAGGATATGTCACAATAGTCCACAAGACAAAAGTGTAGGTTAAGGACCTACCTTCCGAATGCAGTGGTTGACACATCTGTAGTTCAGGGTTTACTCTGTCTGATGCAAGCAGTACACAGTCAATACATGGAAAGGAAGAGGTCGTGTGAGTTGCCTGATATCATTTTTAATGTACGAGTGTGAGTAGGAGAAAGGTATTAGTCCCTAGGTCCCCAAGTGGTCAATAAATGCACTATGTGTTGTCTCTTAGCCAAAGCAAGGGCATACTGAGCAAGCCTACGGCTGCCCATGGGGACAGCAACTGGGGGTTCCTCCTCTGTGTCTGACTGTGACTGTGACTGTGGTGACCTAGGTGTTTGTGGGGGGATGTGTGTCCCTTCACCTTGCTGATCCTGCTGCAGCTTTTTCCACAGGATCAGATTGTAGAGCATAGCACATGCTGCAAAAATTTGTGTATATGTGCTTGAAGTATATTGCAAGGCTCCTCGAGATATATCTAATCACAGGAACCATGACTTTATAAGCCAAAACACATGCTCTATGATGTTCCTAGTTTGTAAGTCATACCTCTCCACTGTACAGATTTTCTCAGAATGTCCAGATTTTTGCCTCATGTTTTTGGTCTGTTTTTCATAAAATTGTGGCTTTCTGCCAAATTAGTGGCAAATCATTAAAGATTAGAGTTAGAAAATAATGACAGACATTTGAGTTTCAAACTTAATACTCTTTAGAAAATTCATGGTAATGCAAAACTTGTTTTATTATATCAACTTTCTAAGTTTATAAGAGCAATATTTAAAAATGCCCATATTTTTTGGGCCTTTGTTCCACTTTTATTTATGGCCTTTTCCAAATTTCTTGCTTTAAGAGGTTGAGATGCATGTTGTGTGTGTGCCTCATTATGGCACTCATCCAGGGGTCTGTGTGAATTTCTGATGGGTGTTATCATACACGGTTCCAGGGCATAGCCAGCATCCCCCGTAAATGTCCCTGTGGGATGCCACCCCCCCCCCCAGCAAACATCTGGTACAGCTGTCATGTATGCCAGATATGGAAGTTGTGATAACTGCCAAGGTTGCCAGTGCACACATTCAGGATAATCTATAATCTCCTGGGCATTGTACATGGCTTGACATCTGAATGGAGTGGTATCCCTTTCAGTTAATGTAGATTCTACCCTGCTCATCAGGTGGTACCTTGATGTGTACATGAGTGTAATCTATGGCACTCAGTACTTCAGGGCAGTGCGCTACATGGGAGAACCGGTGCATAATGCTGGCTCTCTCCTCAGGGATAAGGGGAAATTATATGTTCATTGGCATGTAGTAGCATAGCATCCAGGAACTGGTGGAGTATCCTGGATGCTGATGCCTGTAACACCCCCATCATGCCCCCAGTTGGTCTTTGAAAAGTACCTTTAGTAATATCCTAAGGGCTACACATACCGTAGTATCCCCTGGGATGGGTTTCCCTTGGTTGACTCTGGCTGTGAGCAGAGGGTGGCACAACTCACAGAGTTCATGTAATATGTCCCTGTCCTCCCTATAGTGCTCTACAATCTCCAGATCATGTAGCACCTGGAAGGTTACCCTGGGCCTGAGCACTCTTCTCCTTCTCTGCCTAAGCCTATTGTCAGCAGCACCAGAAACATTGACTTCAGCCTGTAGCACATACAGATTTAGATTAGCTGTAGCAGCTCCTAACATTATTTCAGTTAAACTTTCCAGGTCTCTAATCTAATGGTCTTGAAGTATCAAGTTAAAATCAGAATGTAGGCTTTAATCATACTTTATGCATTGCTTGGGTAAGTCCACTGTGTTAGATTGGCTAATTAAGATGGAATTCACTTGCTTAGGATATAATTAACATGATTTAAAGGTCCATCATCAGTGTGCAGTAGTGCGCTATGTACATTGACGAGCAGAAGAGCACAGCTGTGAATAACTAAGGCAAGGCAAGTAAAATTTTTTATGTTCATCCCTGTTGTCATGAAAAGTACAAAAAATGGTAATTAATGCTACTTACACTTCATGTGTGTAAGCTGAGATATCAGAACACTATAAAAAAAGTTGCCATACCTTATCCTTCAACCTAGGGCCATCTGCACTCCAGCCATACCTTGTACTTGAACCCAGGACGGTCTGCACTCCATTTCAATTCCTAAGACATAGCACCACAGTAGTAGTACTATAAAGGAATATAACTGGAGGATATGAGCAGAGTGCAGCCCCGTTTAATATTTTTGGATGTCTCGCTCATGTCTGATACGTGGGTGGTCTGCTCGTGCATACAAGGTATGCATCCCCATAACTGTTTGCGTGAAGTGGTGCATTGTGCAATACACCCAAAAAACAACAAAGTTACCTGACACACCTCTCTGATGTCATCGACATACATGGTAAGCATAAACACCATGTAGGAGCTTACATGAAGTGAACAGCCTTACACAGTTCCAGCTTTTTGTGATTCAACAAATAAACTGCTTTTTGCACTCATTTGCATAATATCTGTGACAAAACCCTGGAAACTACATGGTCAGTAGTCATGTAATCTGGGCAACAGCAGAGGAGCGCTACTTTAAAGACACACAGCGGGGTATTGTACCCATTGTGACACTATATTATGCTTTTCTTTTCAGTGTTGCTTCCATTATTCATATTTAAATCCTTATGCGGTAAGTACTGCACTGAACAAACATGTGGTTAAAAATTATTTTAAATGTATACTATTTTGAGCCCCCCCCCCCCCCCGATGCGTTTGGACATCTACAGTGTATACATCAGCCATTAAATGTGTGTTGTTCCCTTTTCATAGCCATTCTGTCCATATATCTGGAGTTTTACATGCCCTTGATTCCCTGTAGACTCCTGTACATGGAAAATTTCCACGTACACTATCAACACGGACACGGAATATACACAGTTCTGTTGACAGTTGGATTGTTCCACCATGTTGTGTCACTTTATTACCATATATTTCGGCTAGTTATGTTGAAATTTGCATTCCACGAAAGTTTCCGTAATTGCAAGTGACTGCATGTGATTGCATGCCGGTACACCGAGTTTAATGAATCTAAAACTCATTGTGCCCGTATTCACATCACTCTGTAATGCACACACGGAAAAAAATGACTGTGTTAGCTTTATTGAATTTGCACCATAGATTATTTTTTCACATATAGTTCAGGAATGACCTTGCTCATATGAGCACAACTATTTTAAAAGTGCACTCAGTTGGAGACTGTTCTGGTAAGCTTTTATTAATATATTTTTGTTTTGCTCAAATAGTTGCATATTGATTTGTTTAAACAGTTTATTATAAAATCCAACCTTAACATTTATTTTACAGTGTTCTCAAGCACTGCTGCTATTAATTCGAATATCACTTTACATTGTGATTTACAATTAGACTGCTATGCCCTTGGGTAACTGATCCCAAAAGAATGAGACAGAAAGAGGCTAGAACTAATTTGATTTTAAATGTTTATAAATGCAATCAGAGCAGTAAAAAAGATAAATGGAGAATAGGCTTCTCTATTTAATGTTAGACCATACCTTAGATTTGAATGGTAACTCAGTCATGCATACAATTCTGAATGCAGTATACTGGACTGACTACGTTTAGATCTTTATATGTATTACATGATATAATCAATCAGCTTCTCCAGCACAGCTTTATAATTCAGCATGTCCAGTTCATAAAGATGTTGCATGCATTCTGTCCAAGAAAGATTTTCCTATGGTGTATGTCAGGAAGATGTTTGATGTTTAACTAACCAATAAACTGGAACTTGGTCACACAGAAACTGGCTAATACCTTGAGCTTAAGATATCTTTGTGATCTGTTTTGTAAGAACTACATCTAGTAAGCTAATATTGTAATGACTGGAATTAGTCTATGAGAATTCCTAAACATTTGGCTTTTTACTATTCATGATATAAATTTCTGTCTAATGCTTTATTGGCTGCTCCAATATCAACCACCTTTGAAAGGATTTATTTATATGTGCAGTATTCTTTATATGATGTGATAACTGCATCACTGTAATGCCTGCTCAATGAAAAAATTGGAAATAAGGATCACTCCAAATTATACCTTGATATGCTTACATACATTTATAAAGAATGACAGCACAGATGACATTTTGTTCTTCAAAACTTTATCTTGAAACTCGCTCTTCATGAATAGCTGAGTAATACTAGTTCATTCTCCTGGCTTGTCTGTACAAATATATTATAATGCTGTACAATACAAGTTAAAGGGGTGGTAACAACTTCTAGCCAAGTTTCAGTAACAGGTAAGATAACTATGTCACTTTTCAATGCTTATGCCTCTTACAAAGCCAATTTATTATTGTTATCTTGATTCTACAAACAACAGACCAGTAGAAGTAGAACTAAGGCAACTGATAACAGGAGGTATTTCTGCTGACTGGTCAACCTTCTGCAATGTGCTCAGCAACAAGTGTAGATGATTATAGGGTGAGAACAAACCAGGATTCCAAATGATGTCATCCACTCTGACTATATTACAGTCAGGTTCCATATCATAATTAATATTTTACACTACCCTATGGGGGGGGATCATGTCAGAATTCCAGTAACACCCAGCCTTTATGTTTTTTATAAGGCTATCATACAATGCACTTTAGCCAGCTATTCTGCTATAGCTCGGGAATCACATAAAGAGCTCACCTTTTATGGAAAATGACAGCTAAAACTTATGCAAGACTTGCACAGCATTCATCTTAAAGATATCAGGAAGAATGCTGTCTACTGAATTATTCGACATTTGTTAATCTCTTACCATTTCTGCATACTGAAACTCTTTTCTCCCATGCCTCAGATGCAACTGGATCAGAAGAAAGATAGACATTTTCATCACTCAGAAATAAATAAATAAATATGTACATACATACATACATACATACATACATACATAAATACATGTGTGGCATGACTAAGAAAATGAATTAATGAATTAGTGATAAAGATGGCAGCTTGGTAGCTTGAAAGTCAGTCCAAAGCTCTCTCGGTGATAGTTTTGCTTACATTTTAAATTTAAGGTGAAGTGCTACTTTGTCTGCAATAATGTACAATGTCTATGGCCATTACTGTTACAATTAAGCTATTTTCTGTTTTGCTTTTCACCTCATAAGGAATTATTCACCTTAAGGGAAGTATGAATCTGTTTAAAATACAATTGATAAAGAATCCTGACTAAATCATTAGTTATCTGTATAGAAGTTTATGCAACAGAAGTGATTTCACATTCAAAAACTTGCACTATGATTGGGCGAACCAATCAGCATGTTCATTTTAAATTAATCTTTCCTTACTGGAACAAGTTTGGTCAGTTCACTGTTTCAGTTTCTCTGTGCCACTAAGCTGAGAATTTAAAAATGTCAAAAAAAAAAAAATATATATATATATATATATATATATATATATATATATATATATATATATATTGTCTAGGCCGAAAATGGCTCACAAGGACAGTTAGTCTAGCACTAATCTATGAACCTATGAATGTATATATATATATATATATATATATATATATATATATACATATATATATATATATATAGATATACATATAGATAGATAGATATAGATATATATATATATAGACATATATATTCATCAGCAGTAAATTATTCCATGGAGCAAAACAATACAGTACATTTAAAGCAACTGACAAATTTTGATGTGATAAGCTCCCCTACAAGCAGCTCCTTTGCATTTATCACAGAATCTTACCTCTCAAAATGGAGATGTTATCCCTTATTTACTGACTTCATTCCTTAGCCATTTTTTATAAAACAACAGGCTGAGGCAGATGTCTGCCCGTTCTATCACAGTCTATACAAAAAAACAAAGATAACTATGTACTGTGGAGTCACAGAGCATGTATAGTGCATATGTTAGATATCATCAAAAAGGGAACAAAAGAAAATCATGCCATCAAAAGTGTTTACTTTGTAAAACTGAAATGTTTCCTTATTGCAGGAAATGTGGTGGTGAGCAGAAGGAAGAAAAGAAGACAACAATAAGAAAGAGATATATTAGCTGTTCACTCAAAGAAGCTGTAGAAATCAAAACTTGATATTAAATGGCTCACTCTGCAGAAGATTCACATGCTAATCCTCTCAGCTGTTGTGAAATGTTCAGCACTGACCAGATTTCAAAAGTATCTATTAAGGTCTGAAAGAAATAATGCTTTTTCTGATCACTTGCAGCCTTATCTAAACAGTTAATAAAATAAAATGTCATCTAAACAGTTAATAAAATAAAATGTCATGCCAGTGTAGTCAGTTACCATCCAGTCTTCATTGCCTTAGGACTCTGTTTTGATCTACAGGTGCCTGTTTAAGGCTTTCATCACCCCTTCCATTTCTAAGGTACAGGAGCATAAACATTTCAACAATAACATCTGTCCCTGATTATGACCATAATCTTGAAGACTTTTCATCTTGTTTTTCAATATAAAGTTAATGTCAAATACAAGAATAAGTAGATAGCTAAAAAAGAGTCCTTGTGTTTGTCAGACTGGAGTTTTTTTTAAACATAGGCATTTTTTTTATATATATCGGGAGGGTACAATACTGAGAAAACAGAGACAACAATACTCAAAATATTTGCATAGGCGATGTTAAAATAAAGTCACAAATGCTGCAATCATGCATTGAACTATTCTGCTGTATTTTGTGTACTCAATCATGTTTCGCTTCTTATAATGACAGATTTTTGCATTTTCTAAAACGACCCTTCACCTCATATACTTCTACTATTGTTCAGAAATGATATTGCCATATTTCACATTTCCTTTTATTAGTACCTACTGTCTTATATCACCTACTTAGAAGCAATCTCTGCTTGACATACAAAGCCATGTCTGATCCAGCTCTGTTAGAAATGCTACAGCTAAAGAAATCTCAGTCCCTCCACACCACATTCTCCAGTGACCTCAACCTCATTACCACAATCAACAGAAAATGCTGGAGGGACAGGTTAATTACCCAGAGACTGCCCTTGCTATGGAATAGACTTTCCATACATGTCAAACAGAGCACCTCACTGGCCCTCTTCAAGAGAAATCTTGATGACTGGATGGGAAATAGAAAATTCACCCTGGGGATCACTCCAGTGGCTCTACTCAACAGAAGCACTGGGAACTAAGGTCGGGTGGCACAATGCCAGGTTAATCCTATGGGCTAGGTTTGTAAAGTCTCCACGGCCATTAGCCTAGTACACACCTATGAACCTATGAACCTACTGTCTGATGTTTCATGAATTCTGCAGTGATGGGTATCATAAAATCATAGGTGTGTATTGCTGAAGTTTTCCATAAGACCCTTTTGTTTTTTCAATTCACATTTTATCTTTACTCTTGTTTTACATTTTTAATAAATAATATATAGGAATTAACATTTACTTTTATTTATTTATTTTTTTGTCTTGATGGAAGAAATTCAGCAATTGCTAGCGAAGACACCAGATGCTGAATAGTGTATAATTAAACAGCCTTAAAATAGACCACATTTTAAAGAACAATTTAAGGGAATTGTGCATTTTCTGTTCACAGAGAAAACTGCTTTCTAATATGAAGCATAACTTTAGGAAATGTTGCCAAGTCTCATATGAACCAAATGCTGTTTACCCTGGAGTGTGTGAAAAAAAAAAAAACAAACAAACAGAGCTACATGATTCATTTTATTTAATAAGCCTTACCATCTGTGCTTTATCAGATAGAAGGAGCAGTTCATCTAGTTATAAAATTCCACATTTGATTCCTTAATAAAAGTGATCAAAACAAGATCTTACTCTTGCAAAAAGAAGACTATTTTTGCTTTTCATTATTGTTTACTGCTGCGTTTATATATCATTGCAAAATAGCCTCTGAAATTTAACAGTGAGTTTTTCACCACTCTGTTCTTTGTTAAGGTAACATTGTAGACTATTATTTCACATGTATTAAGAATGTGTGCCTTACATCAGTGGGATACATCTGCAGGGGTAATAGTGTTTATTATATGCTATACAACTTTAGACCAGGTATGTACAGGTAAGTATTAACTAAGAATAGGCTTAAAGGCACAACAAACCTATTCTATATCAGTGAACAACAAGCACCCAACTGATGATAAGTTGTTAATCTCTGCACTACTTTACTTTTCTTATTTGGCTTAGTAGGGCAACATTTGAATCCATCTGCAGTAACTCATTTTCAGTACATTCCTGCACTTGAACATGATCCGTTTTTTTTCTTTCTACTCATCGTTTAAACAGATGTAAGCTGTTGTTCTGCAGAGACTATTTTACCCACATTGGCAATGATAAATACAAAAATAAGGGCAGTTTAGAGTAGTCAGTCAAGCAGCATCTGTGAAATAATTTTATGAAATGGGAAGATACCAGAGTATCTGGAGAAAACTAATGCATGCAGAAAAACAGCATTTATATTGTACCAACACAGGAACTAAAGATTAAAATATAACCATGGCCCTGATGTTGTGAGGCAGAGAACTTAACCACTAAGCCATGTTGCTTTTACCAATTTTTTAAAAAAAACACCCTTACATGAGGCTGCAAGGAAATTGTTGTACATGAGTCTTTTTTAATGATCTTCAGACATAGAATATGTAACCCAGTGTTGAAATGTAAAAAACACACTTCCTCTATGATTTATTGATTTTAAACTGCTAGTGATCAAAATAGTAGTAGCTTGAGGATGTTACTGCTTGTACCCAAAATTATAAAAACGAGCCTAGAATTCAAAGAAAACATTTTCATTTTATTACAAATGGTACTCCCTCCCCTACCTCACACCACTGTTTTACTTAGTCTTGCAGGTTCACTAGTTTGTACTTGGCAATCAGTCTAGAAAATCTTAGCCTGCACATTGAAGTACTCAATAGCTTATCTCTCTTTCTGTCTGTTACCCTGGTGGAGAACTTACAGGTCACCATCCACTCATAAAGATATTTATTAAAAATGTTAATATATCTTTACTTAACATGGCGTGGGAGGATATTCCGTAAGTAGGGAATCCTCTGGGAGAGCTATCTAACCCCTCAACAGTATGAGGATTTAGGCCATTGAAGTGAGCATTGGTGGTATTTCCATTTTTTTATATATAGGAGGATAGCAATGATTGGATCTTTTACCCATATGGATCAGGTATTTGTTACTATGCAGAAGCCTGTAAGAGATGAGGTAGTAGAGTACAGCCTTTAGTCCTCCATATGACTCATGGAGCTCACACCAAATTTTTTGCTGAGGAATCTATCTGGTTTATCAACTGAGCAATATGGTTGGCTAGGCACATACCCGAGGGAGAAATATTTTCTATTAAGGGTGTGATTAGGAAGAAATTACAAGAGGGCAATAGTTTCCTTGGAAACGGAGGATATAGCCTTTTTGATTAGTTGGACTAGGTAGAAAGATTTCCAGACAATAGTTGATGCATGGGGTTAAAAGAGATGCATGGGGGCAAAAGAGAGTTATAAGTTTATATGTCTGTTGAACTGCCTAGGTCTGTTTTAATGGTATCAAGTTTGAGATATGAATAATTCATATGATAGGAGCAGGGATGTTCCTACTGTCTAAAAAGTACATGACTGCATTATTTTTTTGCATTTACTTTCAGTCTGTGCTTTTTGACACCACAGCTGTTATTATAGTCTAGGCACTCATGTAGAGCATTGGTATCAGTTGCAGAGTTAATGACAGTGCTGAGTTTACAATCATCATAAACAGTTGTCAGCAACTGACCCTTGACATCAGCTTGCATACTATTATAGTTTGCACTGAAAGGAGGAAATTGACTATGAAATTCAGTGAGATACCAATGGTGTCTAGCCACTTTGAAGAGAGTATACCAAGAGCTAGCTTTCTATGGGGTTACATAGTGGGTAACCCTTAAGTAGAAAACTTTGTCTGCTATACCAACATGTGGGATAAAGGCGTTAGCCAAGTAAATGTAAAAGCAGTGTGTACAAATTTGCTTGTATCAAGATTTATAAATATTACACTGATATTTAGAAATGTTTCGAAATTACCAATTTCTTAAATCATATTTGAGTAGTTTATTCGTTCACTAATATGAAAATAAAGATTTTCTGAAAGTGTTAATGCTATGTACATGTTTTGCTTAGGGAGAGAGACATTTCTTTGTATTACACAAAGATTTTTCAAGCAAGGTGACCTAGCAGGAAATACTACAGCAATTATTTTAATGAAGAGGCTATTAAGTAATCTTTGGTTCTAAATTTATTACACTGCTCTAAGAAGTAATGTTCTAGAGAGAGTTTAGGGCAGAAAAATTAGAAGTCCAATTTCTTCATGACTTTTGCTAGATTAGAGTCATTAGAAAGTCACTGTAATATGTACTCTGTAATAAGCTGAATACAAATTAAGTGAATCATGATCATTTTTTTCAACTTTGTCAAGACATGATGCCTAATACAGTGTAAATTAAAACCCAAAGAGTAACTTAGAGGGAAAAAAGTGAGAATGTAATATTGGGCTTGCTACTAGTGTGGTAAGGCAGTATAAGACCCTATACAAAATTCACAATAATTGACTCTACTTGTAACCATATTATAGCATGGAGCCTTAAATCTCAGTGCTAACTTGGTTGTCACTACTTCTCTACTATAGTATCAGCTGCATGGACAAGAGCAGTGTCATGTCCATATTGAAGAACTGAGATGTTACAAAATTAATTAATTAGATAATTAACATTTAGGTGGTGACCAGTGGGGCCTAGAACTGAGCAGCACGGGAACTAGTTTTTACTTCATTACTCAGTGGAGTATACTTTACATATCTAACTAGATATTTCCCCCATGTGAGTTAAATGGTGAACCACTTTAATATAATGATCTACATTCTAAGACACATAGGAGTTATTTTAAATGATCATTTAGCATGTAGTGTTGAGACCTTGAAAGTGTTCAAAAATTACCTCAACACCACTTGCCATCAATCAATATACCATGGAAAACCACCTTTCCGAAAGCAGTGTTGCAAGTATCTCAAACATCTTAGAATGCTATGTTGTTCAATGTATCAGTTATTGATGTACTAATTTGCCTAATATTTTAGCCATTATATTTACTACTGAAACTTGTCCGAATTTAGTAGTTTAATGGATGCACCAACCAGTCCCTTTTCTGGGCGGGAATAATATAAGCTTCTTCCCACAGGGGTGGCCACATTCTGGATGATCCTGTGTATAATGCTAGTAAGAGGACTAGCTAGAGAATGTGCACCAATTTTATATGTTTTGGGAGTAGACACTCTGACCTACAGATATACGGTCTTTTGCTAGAGTTTTAAGGCTGCACAGATAACTACTTAATGCAGGCAGAACTGATTTTCAATAACTGGAAAGAGATCCTGAGATTCTGTAGGTGACTCATCAGAATCATCAGGAAGTATGTCCTTGTTCAAGAATTCTGGAGAAAGGCAAAAATAAAGGTGGAACAAAGGCCCAGAAATGGGTAATTTTAAATATTACTCTAATTTACTTAAAATTTACAAGAATGATAAGTTTTGAAGCAGCAAGCATTTTCTAAACTATAAGAACTATGAAACTCTAATGTCTGCCATTATTGACTTTCTGTAATCCTTTGTAATTTACCAGAAAATCAAATATTATACAAATTACAGGGAAAAAATCTTAAACAGAATCAGTGGCATTCTTTAAAATTCTGGACATTTGAGAAGTATGTTAGGAAGTATTATTTCACTGCAATTGTAATTTCATTCAGAGATTTTTTTTTTCTCAGAGCCACTTTGAAAAGAATAGAGTGTTGGGTAGCTACCAGATGAAACTAGTTTACACTGTTCCAGAAATATTATGGTGGCAGTTGATGATGGCTATCAGTGTAGAAATAACTATTCTTGTGGTCTGTCTGTACTTTTTCAAACATTTCTAAATTGTCTGTAGCTGTCCAAGCACACCTGGCATTTTGCTTAGTAGGGATTTTTAAGCAAACCAGCTTTTTTCCTTTCAGTCATGGTTGCTTTAAGACTGTCAGTCATAAATAGGTGGCTTTCCATGCTTCGATAGCCTTTTATTGGAGCAACACTGTTTATGAGAATCTTGATTTGTAAAGTAAAATGTTGATTGATGGTTGGGATCTGAACAAGAAAATGCGATTTTATGCCTAGGTTTAGCCGAATCAATAAATCTGAGTCAGTTGTTTTGTACTGCTAACCATGAAGTGTTTATGGTTGGGTAATAACTTACTTTAGATGTTGATAACAAATTATATGAAATAGTTAACGAAAAAGTTAACTAAAAGTCCTGACAGTGCTGTTTTGGGATGGATGGCATATCCATAGCCAGTCCAATGCACATTGTCTTTTAGTTTTTTTTTTTTAAAGAACAAATTGGTAGATGTACCTGTTTGCTAAGTGCTAAGTCAATGCAGTTATATAGTATCTTGCACAGGTATTTTGACAGCTGTGCCTAGTCCACAGTTTATATCACCTACACATATAATTTCTGATATGATGATGTCCGTTAGCTATCATTGCATTGTTTCTTCCACAGCATTCATTCTTGGGGGCCAAGAGAGACAGAGACAGACAGTATGTATCTCCAAACTGATACTTAGCTGGCACACACACAAAAAAAACATTTTAAGTGTAAGTTAATTAAATGAGTGTAACAGTCCACATACCCTGCTAAGGTATTCAACAGTAATAAAGGATCATTAGAGAAAAGCAATTTGGTCCAATATTAACTAAAGAGAGAACCACCCTCTAAAAACACCCATGAGAGAGGAATTCTGTAGGTTGAAAGGATGTGTTTCAAGACTATGTAGTCTATGTTTAACTGTAGGTGGGAGAGATATTTTAGAAAAAATAATTCTGTCAAGCACCGAGCACCAAATGGTGAAATAAATCACTTAATACCTGATGGAGATGATATGCTGTTTACTGGATTGTTTTACTTTGCAAAATGTATTGTAGATAGTCAAGTGACCTAATTTGCTTTTACGTGATGGTTTAGTTAAACTGCAGTTATTACTACGATGTCTGGACTATACAGATGTGTGAATACATGTGAATTTTCATTTGTGGAATACTCTGGCAGTGCTGACATTTAGGATCATTATAGATAAACTCTAGAGTTTGCTCAAAGCTGATCATTTGGGCATCCAAATACTCTTCTTACAAGACAAAATATTTTCTTCATTTTTTCCTGGATTGATCTGTGTGAATTCTTTCATAGAGGTGATGAGTTAAACATTTGTCATTCATTAGTTTTAAGAAAGAAGAAATTAGTCCACAATCTGTGAAGGTCTAGGACTAATCTGCATTTACCTTTTTTCTTATTAGAAGTATAATACCACTAGAGAACATACCTCTCAACCTTTTAGAGCAAGAAATCAAGAGAAAGCCATAAACAATGTGGGAACAGAGGCTCAAAAATAGAGACACATTTTGGATATTGCTGTTATGAATTTAGAAAGTTGATAGAATAACATGTTTTGCATTAACATGAATTTTATGAAAGACATGGAGTCTGAAACTCAGATGTCTGCCATTACTTTCTGACCTCAAGTCTCAATGATTTGCCATTGATTTTCCAGAAAACCACAATTTTATGAGAAACATTCCAAAAATATGAGACAAAAATCTGGACATGCTCCAAAAATATGGACAGTTGAGAGGTATACTGGACAGAAGTCATCTTTTTTTGTTTGTGGACTGGATATAGAAACTCCGTTCTTTGCCCACTAATGGAGTACCATGAAGTAAGAAACCATTTTCAGCTGTTTTGAGGGGAATGGCATGATTATTATATTAGATGACCAACATTGCTGTGGTAGGGTTGTCACTTCACAGTAAGACGCTGTCCGGTTCAATTCTCAGCTAGAGCATCTTCTGCGTTGAGACATGCGTGTATGGGCGTACCTTCGTTGAAGGTTGTGCATCAGGACTGGTAACTCAGCATGTAAAAATCAACTGCCAATCATTAGCGGACTGGAGTTCCACTGTGGTGACCCTTAACTGGGAAAAGCTGAAAGACGCAACAACAACATCGCTCCACTGTCCTTATTCCTACAACTATTGCATGGAGGGCAAAGAATGTGAACATGCTTCGACTTAGAATTCTTGACTAGGTCATTTTCATTCTAGTAGGAAGCAGAGAGTGTTGAAATGAAGTAGTATACCTCTGACTGAAGGAGAGCTATAGGAAGATGTACAATGGAACTGATAAATTATATGATGAGGTATCACAGTTACTGATTGACTTAGCCCAGTGTAATTCCTGTAGTACTTCTTGCAGGTTTGAATATTAGCTATTTAAGCAACCAACTATTATGTGAAGGAAAGCAGCAGTTTAAAATATTAGTGGTGAAAACTTTGCAGTCTCCTGAGCAGCAGTCATTTTTGTGGCATAGTGGGATAGATCCCTGAATATGACAAGGATGACCTGCGATTGATTAGTAGTCCTTTTGTGTGGGAACTGAAGTGAGACAACTGCATCTTTTAGAGCTGGAGGGGAGGGATGCATGCGCAGTAAACAGTGTTCTATGCGAGCTTCTTGATGAACACCAAAGAACAAATGGAGGTATTTTCCTCAAGAGAGTGGGGCGTATATACACTTATGTGACTTGCAAAAGTGAGTGCAGTTATTGCGGTCTATTGCATATTTGACTCAAGAAGTGTCATTTGGCACATGCACCTAAATCGTAAGACATGAAGCAAGCCCCTTTTCCCCCAGACCCACATAGATGATAACACTTCTTCCATTATGACAAAACCTGAATGAATGAGTGAATGAATGAATGAACGAACGAATGAATGAATGAATGAATGAATGAATGAATGAATGAATGAATGAATGAATGAATGAATGAGGCAGTATAGCGGCTGCTGTTAGGCTTAATTACCAGATGAGAAATGGACCAGAAGAGCAACCTGCTGAATAGCAACTAGTGATTCAAAAACAAAGAACTCAATGGACTATGTCTGTGACAGAGCATCTACATTTACTGGCAGACTTAAAACCAGTTATACTTTACACATTGGAATATTAATGCAGGCTCTGTCATCTGATAGTTTGGTGAAAGCTAATGAAAAAAAAAAAAACAGTCTTTTAACAGCTACCAGAAGTAAGTAAAGAAAAAAAACAACTGCTATGAGCCTGATGGTGAAGTATCATAACTTGATGGGTGGATTATCAATGAAAGGTCTTGGACTGAAAAAGAGTACTTAACAAAACATTATAATTTATTGAAAGATGTGAACATAGTTACATTTAATACATTGATATAGTACTGTAAACGTTTGCCTGCTAAGATATTCAGTAGCAAAACAGGAGTAACTAAAGAGAGAAATACTGACTAAAAGCATCCACAATGGAGGAATGTTATATTGCAAGAGAGAAAAAAAGAATGCTGTTATATACTGAACATAGAATGGTCAAAAAATGTCTCTTGACGCTTGCCAGAAATATTGTGCTTTTTAATGGAGAGTTTGGTAGGCTCATTTATTTGGTATATTAGAAAATACAGCTATACAATATTATTCTATTTTTAATCTTCCTAGTTTTACAGGGTATCACCCTTTACAGTTATCTTCATTAGCTTAGGAGAAGATGTACCGAACACTTCTAATTCACTTTATACACAAGCATGGGGGTTGCTTGTGCTACACTTATTTTGAGCTATACACCTAATTTCTTATTGTTTGTTTCCTTACATTTTTGTTAACTGTATTAGCCCTAATGGGGATATAGCATTTATTGAGGAAAAGTTTCAATAAGGAAATGATGTGTGCAGAACATTTTATGATACAAAACATTATGTCATATTTGACCTTATTGAAACACTAATAAAAAACAGAAAGTTAAAAATACAAAATAAACAAATCAATATCAATATATATAAGCCAGTTTCCTAGCATCATACTTGAAATAGTAAGATATAGATATGATAAAAGGCATGTGCTAGACATGAGGATAATGAAACATACATTTCAGATGATGCCTCAGTCTGGATAAAATGAATGCAGGAATATATAACATATGCATTCAGCTTACATTTGCCTGTAAAAGGTACCAACATGTGTATCAGAAAGATGACTATTCTATTCTATTCTATTTGGAAGGAAGAAAAGTAATGGGGAACTATCACTAGATCAGTGCTAACATTTGATGTCATGGGCAGACACTGACTCGTGGACCTTAGCTACCTTTTATGAGAGTACAGTATACAGCACATCTTTCAGGTTAGGTCAATGATTGTTGTGAGTAAATAATTAAATATAATTTATTCTAGACTTTAGACTGACTGTATTATAAAAAATAAAACAACTACCAGCTCTGCTATCATTTAGGTTCATAGATTAGTACTAGGCTAACTGCCCATGTGGCCAATTTTAAGCCTAGCCAAACACCCTATGTGAGAATCAAACCCTGCACCTTGCACCTGTAAGATAAACACCTCAGTTTTAAGCCTAGCCAAATACCCTATGGGAGAATCAAATCCTACACCTTGTGTCTATAAGGTAATCACCTTAACCATTATGCCAACCTCCCACGAATAGACAAATTTGCATTGAAAAGTATCAACGGATTATTAAACAGTAACGATCTTTCTAATGACAAACTGTTATTCTTTAAAAAAATATATATAAATATGAGATAGTTTAAATCAGATTGTTTGCCAGTGATAGATTATAATAGGAAAAATGCATGCAGCAATCCAGGGTCCACAGTTCTTGGGGGGGGGGGGCATAGCCATTTATTTATTATCTATGATTATGTAATTTTATTTTGGAAAATTTTACTATGTTCGTCACTGCTAACACATTTTAATTACTTTATGTGCTGAACATAATCACTAAAACACTAGTATTTTTAGTTTTAATTAAAAAGTGACACTCTGTGCATTTACCTGTTAATACGTATGGTGCCTACCTTTGTGTGTGCATATTTTAGACAGGTGATGCTGTTCAGGTACAGGTGCTTTCCCTACTCTTTCTTTCTTTATTCTAAAGTTAGGTAATGTTTCTTTATTTTAAATAAACAAATATGCAAATGGCCTGCAACAACCCTACATAAAACAGCAGCAGCTCTCTACTCACCCCCCTCCCATTGCAGCAAACAGAAGGGACATATTAAATATTATAGTGGAGAGTCACAGATTCCCAGTTTGAAATAGCATCAGTGGGATGTGGTAGTGTGAGATAAGAAAGATTCTTTTGTAAATCCTGGTACTCAACCAATCCAAAACCTGCATTCCTCTGTATAGATATATACCTCAGTAATACCCTGCCTTGACTGTACAACATTTGGCTCCCCTTCAGTTTCCCTGCCTACACTGTTACCAACCATGTAGATTCAGGGCTGTCAGCGCAGTGAAGATCCAAATGAGGTCAAAACTCATTAGAACTGCTGAATCCCAAAACATTCAACCAGGTAGGGATTTTCACTTCATGCAGTCACTTCTATAGTGTTTGTGCTGAATGCATGGCAACAGTGTATGATGAGATCAGGGGTGTGTGTCAGGTTATACTTACAGAGGTGTACATGTAGGTCTGTGAAGTGTAAAAGTGTATGTACATAGTGCACAATTCACAAGTTGTGTCATCTTGTTTATCTTTTGTTAAAATGTATCGTATCTTTCCTCATGTTAAAATGTATTTTTTAATTTTTGTCCATGTTTGCACAATGTGGCACTAAGCACAACCATGGGAAATGGAGCAATGAATGGCAGGTTTTTTGGTACTTATTACATAACTATTCCTGTGGCAGCATGAGTATATGTAGGGTGGAAGTATATAAGGTGTTGGGTTATACTACAGGGTCTACAGCCTTCTCTCTACTTTTTGAGCTGCATGTTTGCTCTATATCACAGGCATGGACAAAGGTAATAAGATCCCCTGCGTTCACTTTCAGTATCAGTCTGTGCAGTGATACATAGGTGTAAATCATCTTGAATGAGCACCAGTGGAGTTCATATATTCAGTAAAGTAGCAAATGTTTTCCATAGGTGCTAAATACACCATAAACAAGTGTTTTCTTCAGTACAGTGGAGATATTCAACAAGATATAAAGCATCCATGTAGCCTACTTTCTACTTTTTCTTGCATACTTCAATATCATGGGAGTAGACACAAGGAAATTCTATGCTTAAAATAAACTTGTCTCAACTGCCGCATTTGCAAGGTAAGTCCTGAATGTAGAATGTATTCCTTAATAATATTATGGCATATCCTTGTATATCTTAACTTGGTGGAGTAATGAAGTAAACAGTGGTGGGTTTGTATAAAAAGTACCTTATCATGCGACAACAGACAATTTGCTTATATGTGTCCAATTACTGAGTTTTTCGTTCTTATTCTTCATTACACTTTTTGCATAGTGCACTGCATACTGCAAGCAGAGGAAGCAGATAATAGCTGTGTTATCTGTTTTGAATGAAGCACAGTGGACCACCTATGAAGCAGATGGCCAAAAATAGTTACCAGATATATTCAATTAATGACCTTGGCCATCAAGAAAACTGGCCCTGGAATACAGATGGTACTGGGTTCAAGTGAGCATTGCAAATTCAGGGCACATTCTAAGTATACAACATACATTCACAATACATGCATGTGTTGCCCCCCCCCCCCCCACAAGCAGCAAAACCATGGGGGTTCAGTATTTTTTCACACATACATCAACTACACTACAAAGTATAATATATAATGTTGTGTGCTCCCTCATGGACAGAGCCATTCATTGTTGCTGACAACCTTGCTCTGCTAAACTCAAAATACAACTATGCTCAATAAGGGTACTTGTGTTTTCACACAGCTAGGCTTCTACACATCTAGAGCACACTCTACAGTTAGGCTACTGGCCGTGTATGAGCCTATGACTCTATGTGCCTATGCAGGTCTTCCAAACTGTTGTCCCCCACAAGGCCTGCTGATGTCATCTACCATAAGTTAACCTGCAGAATTGTAAAAGTTAAACTTGCACTGTGGTGCTTGTGTCAAGTAATGTGTTCTATAGTCTGTATACCTTAGATAGGTAGGGGTTCTGTTTTCACTGCAGTCAACTGTGTGTGTGTGTGTGTGTGTGTGTGTGTGTGTGTGTGTGTGTGTGTGTGTGTGTGTGTGTGTGTGTGTGTGTGTGTCCAGCCTGTAGAACAAGTGTGTATCCTGCAGTTGCCAGCCCAATCCCATAAATTGACAGTATTTTGATACTTGCAGCTGCCTACACATCCATTTCAGGCAGGACTCCCACCTACTTCTCTCCAACATGCACTGCTGATGTCATCCACTATAAGCTGATCTGCAGAAATGTAAAAGTTCGACTTGTATCATGGCACTTGCATATAGTACTGTAGTCTATAGTCTATGCACTTAGCTACTGTAGGTAAGGGTTCTATTCTCACCGCAGTCAATTGGGTGTGTATCCTGCAGTTACCAGCCCAATCCTGTAAATTGGCAGTATTTTGATACTTGCACCTGCCTACACATCCATTTTAAGCATGCTGCCCACCTACTTCTCTCCAAGATGCACTGCTGATGTCATCCACTATAAGTTGACTTGCATACACATAAAAGTCAAACTTCTACCATGGAGCTTGCATATAGTACTGTATTCTATAGTCTGCACACTTAGATGGGTAAAGGTTATATTCTCACTACCATTAAATGGGTGTGTGTGTGTCCGTAAGCTGTTTCCTGACATTACAGCAATCCTTCTACACTAGCATGTGGGACACTGTTATCACCATATGCTCAAAAGACAATTCTGATGTTCCACCATATGCTCAACAGATAATGCTGATGTAATTAGCTATATCAGCTTATTGCATATGCAGCCATCCCACTAAAGGCAGGATCAGACAATGGCCTGGGGCCCAGACAGATGTCACCTTAGGTTCATAGGAGGTTACTAGGCTATTGGCCCTAGGGCCTTTTTAAGTCTAGCATTGTTATACCATTGTTCTGTTATTGACCAACTTGTGTGGTCTATATTTGCAGCACAAGTGTATGATCAGCACCGACTGCCCTTATCCAAGAGAGACATGGGTGACACACCCAGGGTAAATTTACTGTCTCCCATCCAGTTGTCTAAGTTATGCTTAAATTGAGTCATTGAGGAGCTCTGTTTTATGCAAATTGGGAGTTTGTTGCAGAGGAGTGTCAATCTCTGAGAGGCGTATCTGTCTTTCTGTCTTTCTAGCATGTCTTGTTAATTTCGCATGATTAGTTTAATTTCCCTAGAGTGAGTAAATCTTGTTTCATGTGACTTGTGGATGTGCAGCATTTGCATTAAGCCAGGGTATGAGATTGCTTTGTAGGCCAGGCACAAGTTGCCTTCCTGTAGCCTATTAGATATGGAGTACAGTGATAGGGCCTTCACTCTCTCCATGCAGGTCATGTGTTGCAGGCCCTGAATTGTCTTGGTGAGAAACCTCTGAAATCTCTCCATTTGCTGCATGCGTCTGGTGAGGTACATACAGGAGGGAGCATTGCACTGTATTAGTGGTCTGATGAGGGATGAGCAGAGTTGAGTTATAACATTCTTAGGTCTGGATGTCATGCCCTTACTTATGAGATGTGCAACACAGAAAGCCTTCCTTACCAATGTGGACACATGGTGATCAAATATAAGATTGACATCAACCCATGTCCCCAAATCTCTCACCACAGGGTTTCAGCTAAGGAGGACAATGTTAATACTGTAATAAGCAGGGACATCTCCTTGGCTGAGAGGGATGATAATGCATGCATTTATTTTGATTATGTGGCTTTTGCACCAAACATTTGTGTGTGTAAGGTTGTTTTGTAGTATGTCAGCATCATTGGGGCACTCAGTGATTGCACCCATTTTGCAATCATCGGCAAACATGATAAGCTACATGCCATCTATTTTTCCTGGGCATGTGAGAAACAAATTCTAAACAGTGGGGGGCCCAGCACAGATTCTTTTGGTACAGTGGTAAATGTTCTGCTGCTATAGGTGGAATCCCCAACTCTGACTGTATGTGTTATGTTGGTGATTATGTTGGCTACCCATCTAGTGACATATGGGTTAATTCCCAGCTATGTTTATTAATGATTCCTGAGTGGGGGATTGTGTCAACAGCCTAGGCTAAGTCAAAATAGGCTGAATGTAGTGTTTTGCCTTCATCCAGGGCTTTGGTGACATTCTCGAAGAAGTCCACTAGGTTTTAATAAGTATGATCTGCACTTAACAAAGCCAAATTGTGTTTGAACTAGAATTTGAAGGTCTCCTATGTTTGTTGATAAGGTCCATGATTATTGTCCCCATGGCCTGGCAGATATGGCTGGTTAGGCTTATGGGTCTATAGTTTCCAGGATCGGATGACAGACCCCTTCTGTGCAAGGTAATTACTGTTGCATTGTTTTGCTTTGCTAGGACAAAGTCATTACTTACACTGTGGTTGATGAGATTGCCAACTGGTTCCACTATGTCCTGTTTCAGACCATTTGGTAGGTAGCCTGGAATGCTATCTGGCCCACAGAGGCTGGGTTTTTGTTCATGGAGAGTGCGATTTTGAACTGCTACTTGGAGATACTAGGTAGAGGACTAGTAACCGGTATGCTGTGGGGTATGTCTGCTGGGGACATTGGGGTGAAGTTTGCCCCAAATCATTCTGGTAGCAGGTTGGTGATCTCCTCAGGGTCTGCAGTTTGGCATGAAGCTGGCCCTTCACTTTTAGATTTTTGACATAGCTAAAGGATGACCCCTGATTATCTTTAGCTAGGGATGCTATTTAAGCTTCATACTAGGCTTTAGAGGACTTTACAAGATAGCTAATTTGCTAGTTCCCTCTAGTTTTTTGACATTATTTTCTTCCACTTGTTGTATAACCTGTTTATGCTTGATGCCAACCAGGGTGGCTTGTTTTTCTGTGAAGACCTTGTTTGATCCATTCAGGTTCAGCTGACTTTATACATTCGTATAGGTGTTTATATAAACCATTTGTGTACACCTCTGCATAGCAGTCATTATTGACAATGGTAGCAGGGGGTTTTCAACTATTTATGGCATCACTTAGGAGGCTATAGTTTGCTTTGGAGAAATGTTTAATCTTTTCTGCTCTTGAGGATGTGTCAGGCATGATTGTTAATTTGAACAAGATTGAATTCTGATCCGACCTGACTGGGGGGGGGGGGGGGTAACATACAGCGGTTAGTGCAGATACCCCCTATGTTGGTGATTACTAAGTCTAGGACATTTGAGCCCCTTGTGGGGGTGCAAACTAACTATTACAAAGCATGTGTATTAACAAAGTCCAGGAATCTTAGGATGAGCATATTTGTGTTCATATATGACTCCCAGTCGATGGAAGGATAGTTGAAATCACACATGACCAGGGTTTTTGGCTGTACAGTGAGTGGCTCAAGTAAGTCCAAGTAGGTAGAGTGATTCTTGTGTTCATGGTGAGGGACCTGTAGCTAATAATGATATGGAAGGGGGTTTACCTAGAGTTAGTTAGACTTGGAGTAGAGCTATGGAGTTGTACTGTTTGACCAGCCTTGAGGTGTATTTGTCTTTAATGGAGATGCATACACCTCTGCCTTTGATTCTTTTACACTCATTTTGATGTCTGAAAGTGTGGAAGGCATTGTAGCCTTGCATGGCCAGGGGGCACTCTGCGGTGTTGAAACATGTCTGTGTGACTGCAGAGAAATGGGCATCTTCCAAGGTAAGGACTGCTTCCAGTGAATGCATTTTCTGATTTACACTTTTTGCATTAAGCAGCATAACCTTCAGTGTGTCTCTAGTGGATTTAGTTGTTCTGGCATTGCCTACAAAGGCTACTATTAGAGAGGCAAGTACATTTGCCAGTAAATGAAAGCCAAGAGGTGACAGGTGAAGACCATCTCTGGCAAAGCATCGTGGCCTGCCGACCACATCTTCCCAGGCAGACAGACATTAGTTCCTTCTAGACTAACAACAGATGCTAAGCTAATTGTTGAAGTCAATCATGTTTTATTTATATTGAGGCATCATCCTGGGTTCATAGGTTCATAGGTTCATACTAGGCTATCTGCCCGAGGGCATTTACAAGCCTAGCCCATAGTTTTGTGGCTTACGCCACCCCTTTAGTATGGGGAACTATACCCATTATTTTGCTGTGCCTCTGTTGAGCAGTGACACTGAGGTAATCCCTGGGGTATATCTGCGATCTCCCATCCATTGGTCAAGATTTCTCTTGAACAAGGCCAGCGAGGTGCTCTGCCTCACATATACCGGGATTTTATTCCACAGCATAGGAGTCTTTGGGTGATGAATCTATCCCTCCAGCACGCCCTATTAATAGCCGTGTCGGGGTTTAAGTCTCCTCCCTTGTGGCTCTGACGGATCTAGATTTTTGAGGTGAAGCATATTCATCAAATCTGGGTTTGACATGGCCTTGTATGTTAGGCAAAGGTCACCTCTGAGCAAGCGGTAAGCGACTGAATAGAGCTGGAGTTCTTTCAGTCGGGCAGCATAGGACAGATGTTTGAGACCCTTTATCCTTTTGGTGAGGAACTTTTGTGGCCTCTCCAGCTGCTGCAAGTGTCGGGTCAGATACATTCGAATGGGGCATTGTACTCAATCATTGGTCTGATGAGTGATGAGTATAGGGGAGACTATGACCTCCCTTGATCTAGATGAGAATCCCTTCATGATAAGGTGGGCAATGTAGAAGGTCTTCCTAACTACTTTAGCTACATGGGTGTCGAATGACAGACTACTATCAACCTGGGTCCCCAGGTCCCTGATAACTTCTTCTGTACTCAGTGGATTGCCACCTATTTGGTAGCTAGGGTAACCTTGTTTTTCCCGAAGGGTATGACTATGCATTTTTGGCATTTAACTTTAGGCCATGGCTCTGGCACCAGTTATCCGTTTCTGTGAGACCCTTCTGAAGGATATCTGTGTCAGATGTGTTTTCTAATATGGCGCCCAGTTTGCAGTCATCTGCAAACTTTGTCAGCCATAACCCTCCTGTGTTTGCTTGTACTTCGGAAAAGTAGATGCCAAACAAGAGTGGGCCCAGGACTGAGCCCTGTGGTACACCACTTGTGACAGGCTTTGAGTCTGACATGGCGCCAGCAACTCTGACCCTGTGGGTTCTGTCACTCAGCCAGTTTGCAACCCATCTTGTGATGTATGGGTTAACATTTAAGCTGATGAGTTTTTCAATGATACCCGAGTGGGGTATTGTATCAAAGGCCTTCGCCAGATCGAGGTAGGCTGTATGGACTGCCTTTCTCTCATCAATGGCTTTGGTGACTGTTTCGAAAAGTCAACCAAGTTTAGAAGGCATGATCTGCCTTTGACAAAGCCAAACTGGGATGGATCCAAAGTCTGCAAATTCCTATGTCTTTATTTATGAGGTCCATTATGATCCTCTCCATGGCTTTGCAGATAAGGCTTGTCAAGCTAATGGGCGGTAATTTCCAGGGTCGGTGGATGCACCGCCTTTGTGAAGTGGGACCACAGTTGCAGTGCGCCACTCCTGGTGCGTATCCAGAGGTAAGACTATGATTAAACAGCTGTCCTAGCTGTGGGTTTAATTCCTCGTTGAGTTCGTGGAGCACACAGCCGGGGACACCATCAGGTCCCATGGATGCTGTGTTTTTGCTTTGGAGAGTGGTGGTAAATGTTCTGCTGCTATAGGTGGAATCCCCAACTCTGACTGTATGTGTTATGTTGGTGATTATGTTGGCTACCCATCTAGTGACATATGGGTTAATTCTCAGCTATGTTTATTAATGATTCCTGAGTGGGGGATTGTGTCAACAGCCTAGGCTAATTCAAAATAGGCTGCATGTAGTGTTTTGTCTTCATCCAGGGCTTTGGTGACATTGTTGAAGAAGTCCACTAGGTTTTAATAAGTATGATCTGCACTTAACAAAGCCAAATTGTGTTTGAACTAGAATTTGAAGGTCTCCTATGTTTTTCGATAAGGTCCATGATTATTCTCCCCATGGCCTGGCAGATATGGCTGGTTAGGCTTATGGGTCTATAGTTCCCAGGATCAGATGACAGACCCCTTCTGTGCAAGGTAATTACTGTTGCATTGTTTTGCTTTGCTAGGACAAAGTCATTACTTACACTGTGGTTGATGAGATTGCCAACTGGTTCCACTATGTCCTGTTTCAGACCATTTGGTAGGTAGCCTGGAATGTTATCTGGCCCACAGAGGCTGTGTTTTTGTTCATGGAGAGTGCGATTTTGAACTGCTATTTGGAGATACTAGGTAGAGGACTAGTAACCGGTATGCTGTGGGGTATGTCTGCTGGGGACAGTAGGGTGAAGTTTGCCTCAAATCATTCTGGTAGCAGGTTGGTGATCTACTCAGGGTCTGCAGTTTGGCATGAAGCTGGCCCTTCACTTTTAGATTTTTGACATAGCTAAAGGATGACCCCTGATTATCTTTAGCTAGGGATGCTATTTAAGCTTCATACTAGGCTTTAGAGGACTTTACAAGATAACTAATTTGCTAGTTACCTCTAGTTTTTAGACATTATTTTCTTCCACTTGTATAACCTGTTTATGCTTGATGCCAACCAGGGTGGCTTGTTTTTCTGTGAAGACCTTGTTTGATCCATTCAGGTTCAGCTGACTTTATACATTTGTATAGGTGTTTATATAGACCGTTTGTGTACACCTCTGCATAGCAGTCATTATTGACAGTGGTAGCAGGGGGTTTCCAGCTATTTATGGCATCACTTAGGAGGCTATAGTTTGCTTTGGAGAAATGTTTAATCTTTTCTGCTCTTGAGGGTGTGTCAGGCATGATTGTTAATTTGAACAAGATTGAATTCTGATCCGACCTGTCTGGGGGGGGGGGTAACATACAGCGGTTAGTGCAGATACCCCCTATGTTGGTGATTACTAAGTCTAGGACATTTGAGCAACTTGTGGGGGTGCAAACTAACTATTACAAAGCATGTGTATTAACAAAGTCCAGGAATCTTAGGATGAGCATATTTGTGCTCATATATGACTCCCAGTCGATGGAAGGATAGTTGAAATCACACATGACCAGGGTGTTTGGCTGTACAGTGAGTGGCTCAAGTAAGTCCAAGTAGGTAGAGTGATTCTTGTGTTCATGGTGAGGGACCTGTAGCTAATAATGATATGGAATGGGGTTTACCTAGAGTTAGTTAGACTTGGAGTAGAGCTATGGAATTGTACTGTTTGACCAGCCTTGAGGTGTATTTGTCTTTAATGGAGATGCATACACCTCTGCCTTTGATTATTTTACACTCATTTTGATATCTGAAAGTGTGGAAGGCATTGTAGCCTTGTATGGCCAGGGGGCACTCTGCGGTGTTGAAACATGTCTGTGTGACTGCAGAGAAATGGGCATCTTTCAAGGTAAGGACTGCTTCCAGTGAGTGCATTTTCTGATTTACACTTTTTGCATTAAGCAGCATAACCTTCAGTGTGTCTCTAGTGGATTTAGTTGTTCTGGCATTGCCTACAAAGGCTACTATTAGAGAGGCAAGTACATTTGCCAGTAAATGAAAGCCAAGAGGTGACAGGTGAAGACCATCTCTGGCAAAGCATCGTGGCCTGCCGACCACATCTTCCCAGACAGACAGATATTAGTTCCTTCTAGACTAACAGCAGATGCTAAGCTAATTGTTGAAGTCAATCATGTTTTATTTACATTGAGGCATCATCCTGGGTGAAGGTGGAATGCTGCTTAGGGCTAGGGACATACCTGCCTGGGACAGATAATTTGAGAGCTCACTCATGTTTCTCTTCATATAGTACAGTGAGGTACATCTCCAGTCATTTACTGCAACATGGACTACGATAGAGTCATAAAGATACTAATTGAGACACTTGAGTCTGCACGTGATCTGACAGACCATGGCACCTTACAGGCAGCTGACCATGATCTTCTGCTTGTCCAGTCTGGCAAGGGGTCATTTGTGTGCCTCACTATGGAGTCTCTTATGAGCTTGACATTTGGTTTTTAGGTGTTTTGCCTGAGGGGATTATTGGCTGAGACACTGTTGTGTGCATTATTATGTTTAGTGGATTATGTTGGCTCTGCAGTGTGTGCAGTAGGTTTGCACTTGGGAGGTGTCTGACCTTTAGGTAGGTTTTTAGGGAGTACCTCCATGCATGTGGGATTATGTGTTGTGAGTTTCTTATGGACAACAGGTGAAGCATGTGTGTTGACAACATGCTTGACATCTGGTTTGTTGTGTGAGAAAACTGATTCCTTATTCATAGTATAGATACAAATCTGACATGTTGTATTAGTTTGTTGTATTAGCTTGTTTTAGCAGTAACTCATTGTCAGTATACATGAGGCAATGATACATTGCCTCAGGAAGTTCATGTCAATCAAGCTGCCTGGAGAAATGGTAGAAAACTGTCTGTCCAATATGGAAGTATATACTGTAGTAGCTATTTGGTAGTGGGCTAGATGGACCAGGTTTTGCTGTAAGACTAACACAATTTCTCAATTCTATGGAGGGCTAATGGTAGAAAAATGTGTCAGTGTTTCACAATGTACAACTGAGTTGTGCACAGAGCAGTAGTGGAAGCTCTGAGCAGTTCCAGTAAACTGAATGCAAACATGGCCAAAAATGACACTGGAATACAAGCGAAGTTAAACGATTTTAAAAAGGTAAGCAAAGGGAAAGGCCAAGAGTAAGCCTTATTCCAGAACCCCCCAACTCAGATGGGTCCTTGGCTGCACACTTCTGCCACAAGGCTGCAGGGGGGGCAGTCTTAATGTAAGAGGGCTGGTTTTAGTGCTCAAATGATAATAAACGGACTAGAATCAGCAAGCTTGAATTGTACCTATGCTATAAAATGCATAAGTACTATAAATTCAAAGTGCAGAAAATCGCAATCACAACAGCATAAAAGCAGTTTAAATAAAGCAGCAATTCAGTAGAATACTCCTGTAAGAGTAGAGACAACAAACCTTCCTAGTTTGAAATAACTGGTATGGAACCCAAGTGCTTAAATCAGAACTAATAAATAATAGACAAAATAAGCCTTCAACCAGCAATTCCCAGCTTAGAATGGTGTAGGCTATCCTCTCCTTCCTCAACAGTCTACACCACAAACCTTCCTAATGTAAAATAACTGGTTTGGCGGCCAAGTGCTTAAACTATAACAAAGACAGTTAGAACAATAGGCACAATAATCATTCAAACAGCAACTTCCAGCTCAGAAGGGCTGATACTACTGTCTTTTCCCATAAAAGTGTAGACTACAAACTTTAATGTAAGATAACTGGCCTGAAGCCCAAGTGCCTAAACATAAAGTAATAGGCTTAGAATAACAGTTACAATTTAATGTGATACCAGACAGATGACAGTGGTACCTTTTAATCTACCCACATACAGCATGTTATGGTTAGTAGGCCCTGTGTTATCTTAATGAGAAAGCCCTGTGCTCTGTCCAGTTGCTGCATGGGTCTGGTGAGGTTTATGCAAAAGGGAGCATTACACTGTATTACTGTTCTGATGAGTTTGAATGTTTGACTACAGTGCTGTCATACAATCCTGAGATCTGAATGTGATGATGTGTCTTATGATGTGCACTATATGTACAGTATGTGCTGGAAAACATGAAAGAGAAAATTTATAAAGTAATGGCACACATTGCAGTTCATGACTTCATAACCCTTGCAAGAGAATACACTAGAAAGTACTGAAATGATGATGCTATGCACTGTATAATTTGGCAAGGCAAATATAACTGACAGGTACGGATATCAGTTCAACAAAAAATGCAGATATACTAGGCACTGATATAGCTATGCACCCTGTGCATCAGACACACAGCTTTTGCATCCCTGAATCCAAAAGAGGGAAAACAGTGAAAACAGGAATATGGCACACTTATCACTTGCACAGGGTGCTGGGGGGGGGGGGCAGGAGGCCTAAGGTGACATAAAAGACTGGTGAGTTTGTGTGTGTGTGAGGAAGAATGGGAAGCAGGCAGGCTGTGTGTGTGTGTCTGTAGGGGTCCTCCATTTGAAAGTGGTGTGAGAGTCTGCGTGAACACAGCCAAGTTCAGTGCTAGCTCTACATCTTGGTATGTTAGACAGGTGTGAGCCATGCATGGTAGAGATGGCAGTTCATCATTGTCATCCCTGACCATGAGAACTGGCTCTGCCAGAAGTTGCACTGGCACCTCTATGCCTAAAGTCATATGCAGTGCTGCTACCTGAGCATGACTGATGGCTGCTGGACATGCTTCCTTCACAGGAATGCCCAGGATCAAGACCTCATGGACTACCATGTGTGGGTGTGGACAGCATACTCCCCGATGGACCAGTGGAAGTACTACCACTACAGGACAGTGATCGGGTACAGCCATGTTGGCTATCAGCAGATGTTGTGGCTGACCTACATCCACAAGGATGTTGTTCCATTCCCAGCAGATGTTACATCACAGACACTGTTCACTCCATGATAGACACCCCTCAGTCCATACCAGACACCTCTCGTTCCAATGTGTCACTTATCCAATCCAGTGAATTGGTAATATGGTGGAGGAACTTACACATGCCAGACTGTGTCATATCCACAAGCCTGAACATTTTTCTGGAGCACCTTTTTGAATGTGCCTGTGCCTCCATGATGGCCGTAAACATACGTTGAGTGACACAGGAAGAGACACCTGCACCAGGTGGAGGAGGAACAGCAGGCCCTCTCTGACCACCCCTATCAACCCTTCTATGTGGCAACTCACCAACACTTTCATTACTGCCAGACTCAATAGGCACTAAAACCACAGCAGCCACACTTCTCTGCTCAGTGTCCTTGCCCTCCACCTGTTCTATATCTGTGGGCACAATGGACTGAGTAGGTGTAGGCCTACTGGCTGCATCCAGGGAAAATGAAGAGGGTGGCTGGATGTCAACCTTTGTGTCAGATTCAACCTCTGCACCCCCCTGATTTTGACTCAATTTCACCACCATCATCATCAGTGTCTGAAGAGACACTGACATCAGGTGGCACAGGGCTCACACTCCGACTGTCATGATCATGTGTAATGAAAAGGGAGAAACACAGGCACACATTAATGCCTGCACTACTATGGTGCAATACATGCTAAACAACTAACAGTGCTGCCACTATTACAGCCAGTACAGCAATACATACAACATGCTAAAATGACACATTATGATATTACTGTAATTGATCTGCAGTACTTGAATAACTTTATTTGGCATACCATCTGCAGGAAGCATACATCACTAGATTGATGGTCCTGAAATAAATTAAGCAAGAGGTAAGGGCAACATCATCACAATTAACAGTAAGATGGGAGTATCACATGTACTCCGCTATATCTGTATGAAATGTAAGTTCAACAAGAATGTGGCTGATAACTTCAAACTGAGCTTATCACTGTACCAATCTTTAACTCCCACCCCCACCCCAAAAAAAGGCATTTGACCTACAACTAATTTTTATTTCAATTGTTTTACTATACAACAACATTAACTGGTCATATAACAAGGCCTACCTGGAAACTCTTCCTGGGACTGAGGTGTGCTGCCAGCATCAGTGACATGTTGTGGGCCACTCTGCTGTGAGTTGTTCTGTTGTAGAGATTTGCCAGGAATTCTTCATTGGGGTTGAGAGGTGGTTTTGCAGCAGGCCCACACATGGTTAGTCTCTGTTCTCAGGCAACAACAGTGGCATGCCTCTGTCCGTGGCCCTGTGGCACACCTGCTCATAAGTCTGGCTGTGGCTGCCCATGGAATTTATGTTGGCAACCATCTGCTGCTAGTCTCAGCCTTTCTGGCATATTGGATGACACCTTCCAAGAAGAATAGCTCCATGTTGATGGTACATGTCAACACTTATAGTATTCTTGGCTTCATTGAAGGGGGGGGTCTCCACCTCAATGATATTTTGTGTTCTAAAAGACAACAGAATGATAATACACATAAGTATCACATAACTACAGAGTAACTGTTACAGGATAAAACAGTTAAGGTATGCAGTCAGTAGTACCCACTGGAAAAAACATAAAACTTTCTACAGATGTGAAATACCAACAACAGACAGGATGCAAAACAAGGAGAGTAGCAAGAGCAACATATCCTTGTATGTGCCATAGCCGTAACTCAACTGTGCCCTGCCCAAAATAACAGTCCATTTTAGTTTGTGACATAACAGTAACTTTTCTTTGCTCCTCTCACCCACAAAAGAACAGACACGTGAAACATTTTGCTATTAAATACTTCTGAAAATGTTAAACATGCATTCAAAGGACCTGTCCTTGAAAGATTTGTGCATATGTATCATTCAGCTTACTATTTTCATGTATTGTCAGTCATTTGTACCTCTGAAATGGCTTGACAAACATGGCCATGCCATCAGTACATTTCTAGCTAATGCATATAGATAACAATGTGAAAGGCCGTGGTGTGGTATATTGAAGATTTATCCATGGTTGGTGTGGTTTAATCATGAGGACGAAGCCCAAGTGATTAAATAAAGCCAACTGTGGGTAAATTTCAACCCGAGTTAGATTGTGTGTTTTCTCTTTTCAGAATTAGACTCTTTCCAATTATTTTGGAATTACCATATGGTTTTTCCGGAATTTTTTTGCTTGGGTCATGGCTCACTGTTAATTTTTAGAACATATTTGTTCACACTTTTTGATATGAGTTTGGAATAATTGGGAAGCCATTATTTTTATAATATATATATGGTTATTTTTCACCCTCATCATTGTCTATAATTCTGTCAAGACTATATATCTATTTCTCTATATTGGTTGCCTGTTGTTGTATTAGTGACTGCAGTTGAGGTTTTTTCCATTATTATAAATATTTTGTTGTTACTGCAGATTTAATAAGGACACAGCCGACCACATTGGGCTGTCATTGTCCTTGTATTAATATTAATATTTGCTGACTTAGTTTTTAGACTATATTGTCAGTTTTTTTCCTCATGGATTTTGCTAGTTTTATTACGGGTCTATCTTCGGATAGAGAAGACCTCAGAGCCTTTGGGCTGAGTTGTAACATTGGTGACAACACCAATATTTTGGGTATACCTGACTCTGCTTCCAAATGTGCTTCATGTTTTCATGATTTGTTTTTACATCTCAAAATTCTTAGATCGAACATTTGGCACTCAAAACTTTTTAAGGCCTATTTGGCCAAAGGTATCACACCCAGGGGCCTCCGAGTGTGTATTCAGCCATTACTTTCTAATGCTGACGAGGAACTCCTCAAGGAGTGGTCATCTATTCAGCAGCAGGCAACCATCTCTTTTGTAGAATCTTTGTCTAAATTTTATGACAGGACTATAGACTCTGAAATTCAGGTGGTTACCAGGCTAGTTGATGATATTAAACCTTATGAAGGCGAACCATCATTCCAGACCCATTTGAATAAAATAGCAGGGGACCTTAAGACATTAGAACAATTGCGGACCAGGAAACTTAAGAAGTTCCAAAGAGATCAAGGGGATTATCAAACATCTAACCCTTTTGCACATAACACAAAACAAGTTAGGTTCACCCCTACATTCAATAGATCATCCAGGAAAAAACGACCTAGGTCTATCCTGAAAAGATCAAGCAGAATTTCTGCTTCCTCTACTGAGGATGTTTCCTCATGTACTGATAGTCAGCCACAGTCAGCAACTGGTTCACTGGCCCCCAAAATGAACATATCTTACATCCCTTTAGGCCAAAGCAGCACAGGGGAGGGAGGAAACACAGGAAACATCACCAATATTCAAGGTCTTTTACAAATGGTCATGGAGAAATAAATGTGTCTATTGACAATAATGTTCTGAATTTATCTGACTATGTACCTTCACCCATACAACTGTCTGTGTTGAATAAAGGGTTGTCTTTTGTACCTGGTTTTATTATTTCAGAAGATAATATGGCTCAGGATGTTTTCTCATTTTGTAGGTTACTAAATTTAAAATTGTTTTTTTTTTTGGTGACACTAGCTTCTCTAAAAGTGATAAATTCATTTATCATAAATCCACATTCAATCCACCCATGCACCCTCTAGTCCTTCAATTTCAGAGAAATATTCTCAAAGATCTCCATTTTTTTGAGCAGGATGTGCGATTCAAATCAAATAACATCTCTTTAGCAGAAAAACAGGCTATTTCTGACTTACAAAATAATGAAGACATTGTAATAATCTCAGCTGACAAAGGGGGTGCTCTGGTTATTTTGAATTGGTTGGATTATGATAGGGAGGCTATGAGACAGCTATCTGATCCTAAATATTATTCACCAGTGACCATCAATCCTACACATAGGTTCAAAAAGCAGATTGAAGATTTTGTACTTTGGGCCAGGGATGAGTCTATCATCACTAAAGAAACCGCACAACAACTTATGGTACACGACTCTACTACACAATACATATACTTTTTGCCTAAAACACACAAAAGTTTGGTGAACCCTCCAGGGAGACCTATTGTTTCTGGCAAAGGGTACATCACGGAACCCCTTTCAATGTTCCTGACCTTGCATTTGAAACCTTTACTTAGTTTGGTAAGACCGTGCATACATGATACTACTATGTTCCTGAATATTGTATCAGACAGTCAGTTGGAGGATGATTGGGTCATGTGTACTCTTGATGTGTGTTCACTATATACTAACATCCCTCACAAGTCTGGGCTTGAGGCCCTTTCCTTTTGGCTAGACAAAGCCGGTTTATACGAACCATTATTCAATTCTTTTTTGGTAGAACTAGCCAAATTTGTTTTAACAAGCAATGTTTTCTGTTACAAAGATAAATGTTATTGGCAAGTAAAGGGTACAGCCATGGGAGCATCTTTTGCTCCCATATATGCAGATCTTTTTATGGCTTTTGTTGAACATCACCTTATATATGATTGCAATAATAACATCTTTTTAGAAAACATTGATATCTGGCGACGTTACCTTGACGATTGTTGGATGATTTGGAGAGGGGACATACCAGGCCTGATGGATTTTGTATCATATTTAAACAGCAACAAATGGGGCATGAAGTTCACAGTCCATTATGATTACAACAATATTACATTCTTGGATGTTTCAATCACCAAACAGTCTGCCAACACACTCTCTACAAAGGTATTTAGGAAACATCCTGAATTTAATACTATTTTACATGGTTCTAGTTTTCATCCACCTCATGTAATACGGAACATCCTGAAATCACAGTTCATATGCATCAAACGGATCTGTTCTACAGATTCTGCTTTTCAACATCATAGGAAGGACCTCACTGAACGTTTCAGGTCGAGAGGCTATGGTATGGGTGATGTTATCACTGCTAGTAACACAACAAATTCCACACATAGACGTAATTTTTTACAATACAAAGAACATGCCGGTACGGATTGCACCACTATCAGGTTTACCACCACATATGCTCGGAACACAAATCAATTGATTGACAGTATTAACAGACATTGGAACATTTTAGCATATGATCCAGACATTTCTAACTTTATTCCAACAAAATGTCAATTTTCATATATAAAAGGCAGAAATCTAGGCAGTTTCTTTAATCACTTCAAACATGGTAACAAGACTACCAGTACACAATTCAAGCAAACTACATTATCTGGTGAGCCATTAATAGGTTGTTTTCCATGTGGACACTGCACCAATTGTGACAAAATCAATAAATCTAAACAATTTTCTAGCAGAAACTGCTCACAGGTATATGATATCAAATTCCAACTGTAGCAGTGATTGGATTATTTACATGGCTAGCTGTCACTGTGGTGCTTTTTACATAGGACAAACTTCACGACCACTCAGAATCAGAATATCAGAGCATTTTAGTAACATTCCCAATAAGAAAAACAGCAGTGCATTGTATAAACACTTTTTGGAACATCACACTGCCAAATTTACTTTTATTATTATTGATATTATTTTAGGGAACAGGATCAATAAAACAGGATGGCATTCTATTCTCAATACCAAGGAGAAAAAATGGATAATTAAACTAGGGGGATTATTCCCGCCTGGTTTTAATGAGAATTTATGACCCACCAATAGGCTGGTAGTTGTTTCTATATAAGCTGATCACATTTATGGATGTTTGAATACACTGAAGAAGGTTGTGTTTTTTCTACCGAAACCGGTCTGTACATAAATGTGTAGGTTTTTTAACCTTTAACAATAAATTGGATTCTCAGATCAACGTCTGCTGGCTCTACTTGTTTTTTGCTACACAGTTCACTTTAGTACCGTGCAATTGCTCTGCGTGCAGGAACACAGTTTTTGGTGACGTAAATTTCAACATACCACAAACACGGAGTCGATTTTTCCTATTATATAATGACATTATTTAAGAAAAAAGTACTTACTTTTTTAAAATAATGTCTTTGTATAATGACATATTACTGTTCTTCCACTGGTTGTGGTACACTGCTTCTTTGTTTTGATGTACTGAGCATGCGTATGGGACCTGCGTCCCATGCATACCCAGTACATCAATGCTTTGAAATGGAATCAACAGAGAAAAGAAAGTCTCCGTTGCTCCGTTTTTTTTCTTTTTTCTTTTATTCTTTGTTAAAAAAAAATTTTTTGAGGAATTTATACCAACGGAAAAAAGTCTGGGTGACTGGACCTTTTTCCATTGGTATATTGTGGGATTTACAATGGGTACACTGGCTAATTACCATGCACGTTTTGGAATATTAATATGGGGGGGTCACTGTATAATATTCATTAATATATTCCAGCATATGGATTATTTAGGTAACAAAATGTGAGCATGCCTACTGGAGTTCAAAACTCCTCTGTAAAGATAGCCTTGAAAATATTTTGCTTTTCTGAACATGTAGTAATTATCCTTACCAAGCTAAACATTTGCCATTTTATAATGTAATAGATTATTAATGGATTGCGTCTGTCTTAGGCTGTGTTTCAGAGATACTAATTATAGTATAAGCAGCTGAACTGCATGCTAATCAACCAAACTGGTGGAGCTGTCCAACAAGTTATAAAGCAACCATGTAGACTCCATGATGATTTTTCCTGTGGATTTCAAAAGTAGTGGAATACAGACACATAATGTCTACACAGACAGAATGTTAGGAGCTGCTGCAGTTTAACTCCATTTGTATGTGCTACAGGCTGCAGTCAATGCTGCTGCTGATGTCAATAGGCTTAGGCTGAGATGGAGGAGAATTTTCAGGCCACATTTAACTTATCACAACATACACCACATGGACATTGTAGAGTGCTACATGGTGGACAGAGACACAATACAGGATTCCTGTGACCTCTGCCCAGCCTCAATTCAGAGCCACAGCTTTTACCTCCCCATGTATTGGTTGTGTATTGCTTGCATCATACTCAGCCCTGAACTAACACTGTGGCAACTGCTGAATTTACAGGGTAAGTCCTGAACATGTACTATATTGTATAATAATATTATGACATGTCCTTGTATTTCATCACTTGGTACAGTAAGCAACTACAAGGTGGGAGATTTGTACAGAACTTAATGTAACATGTGACAGCAGAGACTTATTTGACTTGTATGTGCCCATTAGCAAGTAGTAGACCTCAGCTCTCAAAGATCCACACATTCATACCTCCCCAAGTACTGCTGATACTTGCATGCCTTCAATTTAACATCATACATTTACAATGGAAATCATAACAGAGAGAAGTTAGGAAGTAATGAGGCATGTAGCAGTTTCCAGCTTCCCCACCCTCACAAGATCAAACAGGCAGGATAAAAAACAAATAGAGTAAGAAGAGCAGGATATCCTTATTTGTGCCATAACAGTAGTTCAGCCTGGGTCCATCCCCTCTGAAGAACATTATATCTTTGCATGTGTCATGACAGGAACACACCTTTGCTCCCCACCCCCAAAACAGCAGTCTGTGCTTGTTTATGCCATCCTACCTGCCCTTCATTTGATGGCAGTTGCATATCATATTGTCCCCAGTGAATATCCTCACACATTTAAAGGTAAATGATAAAGACTTGCTTTCACTGCATGTCTCTGAGTATTGGTCAGATAACTAATGAATGACCAAGAAACATAGAAAGGTAGGACACAGCTGTATATTTTCAATAAATAATAGCAGGTTGTGTGATCAGTCAGTGCACTATTTCCAAATATATTACATAAAATACATTTACTAATAACAGGTCATGCCCTGATATTAGTGTACATTCAGTTGCACTTGGTTATGTGAGGAATTACTTCATGTATTTGCTGCAAAGCTGTTTGTGAGGCAAAGATGGATATGTCCCCCCTACTGTTTTCTGATGGTGTATTGCAGTGAGAGTTGGGATCCAGATCTATTAGTCATATTGCATGTGTTATAACAGTTTCTACTGTGTATGTCATAGATTGATTTTCTGCATTTCAACTAATTATCTAATATATGTGTGTGAATGAGAGGGAGGATAGAGGAATGGTGAGGGTACAAGGAGTAGAGGTGGTGAAGGTGGATGAGTTTAAATACTTGGGGTCAATAGTTCAGAGTAACGGTGAGTGTGGAAGAGAGGTGAAGAAGAGAGTACAGGCAGGATGGAGTGGGTGGAGAAGAGTGTCAGGAGTGATTTGTGACAGACCAGTACCAATAAGAGTGAAAGGGAAGGTCTACAAGAGGGTTGTGAGACCAGCTATGTTATATGGGTTGGAGACAGCGGCATTGACAAAAAGGCAGGATTTTTATATGGATGTGGCAGAGTTAAAGATGTTAAGATTTGCACTGGGTGTGATGAGGGTGGACAGGATTAGGAATAAGTATATTACAGGGTCAGCCCAGGTTGGAAGGTTTGGAGCCAAAGCCAGAGAGGCAAGATTACATTGGTTTGGACATGTGATGAGGAGGGATGCTGAGTATATTGGGAAAAAGATGCTAAGGATGAAGCTACCAAGAAACAGTAAAAGAGGAAGGCCTAAGATAAGGTTTATGGATGTGGTGAGAGAGGACATACAGGTGGTTGGTGTGACAGAGCAAGATGCAGAGGACAGGAAGAAATGGAAACAGATGATCCACTGTGGTGACCCCTAATGGGAACAGCTGAAAGAAGATGATGATGATCTATTTCTTATACTTTTTATTTATTTTTTTTTTTGGGGGGGTGTCACTGTTTGCAAGATGCACCACTTCGCACAAACAGCTTTGGCTTTGAGCATCTTGTTTGTGTGTAGAGTGGCAGTAGACAAACCAGACGAGTGGGCCACCTTGGTAGCAGACAGGACCCAGACAGTCATAAATATACAACAGAGGCATTCCATTAATACTATTGGCTATCACACAAACACATTTTCCACAGTGTGCACCCTTGCATACCATGTTTGAACAATGGTAATGGATGAGCAACACTTTCAAATGCTGCAAAACCAGAAAATGCTCACTCCCAATAAGCGTGATACCTGCAATTCACAGGAAAACATTCTATATTGCTTTTGATTTGTGGTAGGTGTGGCAGGCTTTCCTGGATAGATTTTGAGATGTCATGCTCAAAGATGAGATTCCAGGAGTCCAAAGTGTTTGTTGGACTCCTAGTGAATGAATATGGGCCCAGGCTTTTTCAGAGGGACTATCATGACACAGATTAAAAGGCAGAGGCATGGAATAGTCTGGAACGGGCTCTGACCAGTGCTACCAGTATCCCCCTCACTGGTGAACAATACAGGAATCACAAAAGAGACCTCAGGATGAGTACGAGCCATTCCCTCAACCACTGGATCAAGGAATGTAGGACGGGAGCACCCAACAGATGTGTAAGTATCACAGAGACTACTTGTAAAAGTTAAAACCTGGATATAGTCAGGATTGGTATGCTTAATGGTATTCTGTTTTTTTTTTCCACAGCCATCACAGACCAGGAACTGAATATGCAAACCCATGTTGCTAGAGTGGCATGAATGAGAGAAGCATGTGATATATATGCATCCCAACAGTAGGATTATTTTAACATTAAAAGTTACAATGCACTTATTGGTTAATTATACAGATGTATCAAACTGAGCATTCATTTCTTAACTGCAATAGAAAGTGTGCATGCATTACTCTGGAGGCCAAAACAATTCAGTACTACAGAGCAGTCATAGGTTGTGCCTTCAAAACCCACACTTCCAAAATATACAATAATGCCAAGTTTTCATTTATATTGCAATGTAACATCAGAGTTCTAAAGCAGTGGCACCAATGACCTGCTGTAAACTGTAATCAGTATAATTGGAACATGCATATGTGCAATATATGCACACGTCAAGGATTGCTGGCTGCAGTCTATAGTATATTGTGTATCTGTTAGGAGTTGGGTAATCTTAACAGTGAACAAGGTATTTGTTAGGAGTTGGTAGTCTTAAAAGTAAAGGTAACAGAATGGAGTCAAATAATAAGAAGTTACTAACGTTATCTTTTTTTCCTCTAACCCCAACGTTATTCTCTCTTTTTTTATTTTTATTTATTTATTTATTTTTTATTTTTATCCTTTTTTCTCTAACCCCAACTTTATTCTCTTTTTTTTTTTTTTTCCACAGCACAACAGCACTGCTTCCCAGCACATCTGTTGTGTGACCTGGTAGCACCCACTCTGCTGCCCATGCACTCCTTGGCCCCTCAGGTAGTTCTGCCCTGCAGGATAGACCAGTGGTTCCCTCCA
Source organism: Protopterus annectens (assembly GCF_019279795.1). Lineage (NCBI taxonomy): Eukaryota > Metazoa > Chordata > Ceratodontiformes > Protopteridae > Protopterus > Protopterus annectens. The sequence continues at coordinate 1,031,080,173 of NC_056730.1, forward strand.
GGAGAAGTGGCAGTGGTGGTGAGTTTATAATCTGCCATGAACTGCAAGGGTTTGTGTATATGATTTTGCATCACACAGTTGGTGCATGCCTGCACTGGATGGAGACACTACTCTCCATCATTGTATTAAATAACACAAGGACACGCAGATGTCAGACACTGCAGCTATCAGTGCAGCGAGGTGACAGTGATGACAGTCCAGTGGGTGTTGACTGGATTCGTACTGTCACCCAGCTTGATGTCCATGAGATCACAATGTCCCTACCCTCAACCCAACCATGGCGTTTGTCACTCGTCTTGTGTATTTAAATAAGACAATGAGGCTTGGGTGCTTGTTTAAGTTGTTTATTACACACAAACCCATCAGGATGGATGACTGGAACATAAAACCTAAACAAACTAACTGACTGATTACAACACACATGCATGCTTTCACTTTGTCTGCTCACTCAAAAAGGCACTCTTGCTTGCACTTATTCAGTACTTATGTGCATGTGCCCATGGACTGGAATGGCTCTTAATGGTACAACACACACCCTGATCTACATCCTCCATCTTTGACTATTCTGTCATGAAAATGAAAATGACATTTAGATGAGCATGCAAGTTATACAGATATATACAAACAATCATGTCCAGGTTGCCATGAATCTGGGATTAGATCTTAAGATACATTCTGACCTCATAATGTAATAATCAGAATTGGGTTTAGCAACAGGGACAGTCACTGGGGAATGTTCTGCTTCAGGATTTTCAGGGATACTTTCAGGAACAATAACAGATGATGAAATGCTCACTGGAACAGGATCATTGGACAAATCACTCTGAGAATTGGAGTCTCAGTTAATGGCAAGATGCTGTAACACTGGCTCGGACACCAGTAATAAATGTTTCTGATGCCGGCTGAATTCCACATGTTGAGACTCAATGATGTAAGATCTCAGTTCCACACACAAATGTTTCATGAGTCCTATAAAGTCAAATCCTTTTGCTGTCTGCATCCTTACGATCTCTCCTTCTTTTAATGGATTCAGAGGCTTGTTGGTTTTGTCATAGTAGGACTTTTGGGACAAACGCTTCTTTAGGAGTTGAGCTTTAACTGCTTTGTTGTTTTTAACACTTGGAATCAGCAAATTCTTACTGGTTGGTAGTGTGGTTCTGGTTTGGCTCAACATAAGTCTCTGAGCAGGTGAACCAAGTAAATTGTCATGAAGAATGCTTCTGAGATTGAACAGATTAAGAAAAAAATCAGTATTGTCTAGTTTGTACTTCTCCAACAGCTGATTCACACTTTGAACTGCATGTTCAGCCAAGCCATTAGATTGGGACTATTCAGGGCTACTAGTAACATGAACAAAGGCCCACATTTTGAACTGCTGATTTGTAAACAGCGCAACATTGTCAGAAATTACTTTGTGCAGACTACCATGGACAGAAAAATGTCTCTTCAACTTCATAATGACAGTACTGGACATCAGATTAGTAAGTAGGTCAATCTCAAATCAATTTCAGTAAGAGTCTACTAAGACCAAGTAATGTTGACCATTCCATTCAAAAATATATGTTGCTACTCTCGACCAAGGTATTTCAGGAATCTGGTTTAGCTGAAGTGTTTTTTTTTTTGATGCAGTTTTGCACTATTACAAATAGAACAAGATAAAAGTTCCTTAATATCTTTTGACACAGAAGATCAAAATACTAGTCCTCTTGCCCTTCTTTTGGCAGAATCAGTTTCTGATTGGCCATGATGCAAGCTTTTAATATACTCTTGTTGCAAGGATTTTGGAACAATCACTTTTGGGTGATAAACTATTTTGGTTGCAGCGTTGCTTGTCGATGCTATGTGATGCACAGCATCGTGCACCATTGCACACTGCTGCTGTATAAACTAAATAGGTATCACACAATAGTGGTTTATAAAACATTACAGGGGATCACACAATGCTGCTTTATACAAATTTAATGGGAAAGATGCAACATTAGTGATATGGGGAGCAAGCACAGGGAGTTGGTTGTCTTTTTGGCTTTTCCCAGTTATGGGTTGCCACAGTGGAACTCTAGTCTGCTAATGAGTGGTAGTTGCTTTTTTATGGTGCTGAGTTGCCAGCCCAACACCCAACCTTCAGCAAAGGCATGCCCATTCACATATGTCTTTCGGAGGCCACTCGACTGCAGGAAAGACATGCAGACTCCACACAGAAGGCACTCCAACTGAGAATCGAACAGGAGAATCTCTTGCTATGAGGCAACAACACTACCGCTGTACCACCGTGGCTTTCAGCAAGCACAGGGAGTACAAAGGGAAATCTTTGCTAAACTGTATCAGTTACTATTGAATGTATTAAATACATCTGCTAGCTGATTCTGTGGCAGCAAGTATTAATGCATTGTGGTTGAAAGCAGATGTTAGTGGGTTTGAATACAGGTGGAAGTAGTAATTTTACAAGCGTGTATGATACTTCAAATATATCTACTTATATTGCTGCTGTTTACCATTGCTTCACACTGCTTTGTGATGTGCACCATCGCTCATTAATTCTTTAAAGAAAATAAAAGGGGAAGACAGGAAAGTGGTGAAATAGGGAGAAAGCAGCAGAAGCACAAAATGAAAGGAGGGAAGGAATGTGCAGGAAGGATGTAGGAAAGAAACACAGTTATCCATTTCTTCAAGAATAAAACATGAACATATATGCAAAAATATAGCTGAATTTAGACTGTCACCTCCAGAGAGAGGCGTGACCACAACACAATCTGTTGTATAGGGAATTGGACCAAATCATGTGTGTCATGAAGACATGTGTGCAAAATGGAAAGCTATGTATGGGACTTTTTTTTTTGAGAGAGAGAGGAATTTTGGGGAAGGGTTGTAGAAGTATCTGGTTGAGGTAAGTTGGTCAGGTGAGGAAGCAATTGCAAACAGACAAGACAAACAAGACAAGAGACAGTGATGGTGAGGGACACAAGAGGTGAGTGAACATCATGGTTGGGGCGAGGGTGGGAAATCCAGGTTCCATGTATGTTGACAGTTTGACAGTGAGAATCTAGTCCTCACCAAGTGGACTGTCATCACTGTCACCTCACTGCACCACTGGCTGCACTGCCTGTCATCTGCTTCGTCTACAAGTGTTCTGCATGTGGATGGAGAGTAGATGCTCCATCTGGCATAGCCATGCACCCAAAGTGTGGCACACAATCCTGTGCACCATCCCTGTCAGTTCTTGTCCAGTGATAAACTCACCACCTCTGACACTGCTCCCTGAGGGAGCCACAGGCCTACCCTCCAGGGTCTGAGGGGCAGGGTAGTGCAGGGACAGGTGAGGGAGTTGTGCATCAGATGTGGCGGGCAGTGGTGCTGTAGCCAGTGGAGTGGGTCAAGTAGATCCCATGGTACAGGCTTACACTGCTGTGCTATGGGAAAAACAAAAACTAACAAAAAAAGAGAGAGAGAGAGAGAGAGAGAGAGAGAGAGGATTGGGGTGTGAGATAAAAAAGGGAGAACATTAGTAACTTTATATATGACATGCAAAGCAGTGATACAATTATTTGACTGTATTCTGTTACCTTTTCTTTTAACACTACAAGCTCCTAACAAAATTCTTCCTTACTTTTAAGACTATCCAGTTCATAACAGAGGCACACTACGGTACAGATTGCAGCAACCAATCTTTGATGTGTGCATATATTGCGCATATGCATTTTTCAGTTATACTGATTACAGCTTACAGAAGGCCATTTTTGCCACTATTATAGAGGTATGAAGTTACATTCCAATAATGATGAAAACCTAACAGTACTATATAGTTGAGAAGTGCGATTTTTGAACCCACAAACGATGTCCACTCTCAAACACTGTACTGTTATTTTGTCCTACAGATGACTGCATGCATACTTTCCCTTTTAGAGTTTAGAGATGCATGCTCACTGTTATTTCAGAATATGGCACCATTACTTTGTGCTACAGACTAAGGTATGCATAGTTTCTTTTACATTTGAGATATGCATGATCAGTTTGATACAACTGTATTAAATACTAACTAAGTGATCCTTAACTTTTAATGCTATGAAATTATTATACAAATTATTATTATTATTATTAAAATACTGTTTAGACAGTACTGTTGTGATGCATACATACCACATGCTTCTACCATCCTTAACAAACACACTGCATAAGACCTGTCACTCAAGCCTCGCTCTGCAGCAGCTCTTGAAAAAACAGAATAGAACAGAACACCATTATGAGTACCAGTCTGGACTATATTTAGCTTTTAAGTCTTACAATTACTCACTGAATTTGATACTTACATGTCTCTGGGGTGTCCCCTGTGTTACATTCTCTGATCCAATGGTTGAGGGTATCCCGCTTCCTCCTTAGGAGGTCATCCAAGTAATGTCTGCATTGCTCACCAGTGCGGGGGATACCTGTAGCTCTGGTAAAAGCCCTGGTCATTCCATTCCAGGCTTCAGACATGTATTCTGAGTATGAATAGTCCTGCTGCAGCAACTGGGGTCTGTGCTCCTTAACCAGGAGTCCAACAAAACCTTTGGACTCCTGGACACCCCACCTCTGTGCCTGAAAGCACACACCCGCATATAGCTCAAGATCAATGTATAATGAGCATTTCCCACCAATTACATTTTATATGCTGATGTTTTCCTGCCTACTGCATGTCTTGCACTTACTGAGAGTGCACATATTTTGATTTTGCAATGTTTGAAAATGTTGTGCATCGCTTACCATCACCCAAACATGATGGCAGTGAACACTCTTGCCTAAGCACTGCATTTGTACAATATTAAGTGATGCACAACAGTAGCAAACACTGCAATTTCAAGACTAGGATTTGTGTAAATGTGATAGTCAAATGAACCATGTGTACGGTTCTCCTAAGAAGGTTGAAAAAACAGTTCTGCATGTTGCACTTCCTTGCTATAATCTGCAATTTCACAAAAGTAAAACAAAATTTGCACACCCTATTCTAAAACCCCGGACTATCTGCACTCCACACCTACACTTAACACTGCTGCCATGGGATTTGTGACATGATATGCCCTATCTTAGTAGTTGTTGTAAAGTTCACATGGTAATCATAGTGCAATGCCACTTACTGTGTTTGCCTGACAGCCAATTTTATTAATTGAATGCATCCAGTTTATGTTTGTGGCTGTCTGCGTCCTGTCTACAACCTGGGTGGTCCTTTCCTCCAATATGTGTGCTGCTATACTTTGTGCAGAACAGATGAGCACAGCTAAACAATGTTTGTGTCAAGCTACACATCTTGCAAACACTGGCCAAAAAAAAATTAAAAACACAAAATAAAAAAAGGGAGATTGTCCAGATTTTTGCAGAATGTCTGCATCATATTTTTGGGCTGTTCCTTGTAAAATTTGTGATTTACTAGGAAATCACTGAAGACTGAAGTCAGTAAATTATGAAATACCTTTGAGTTTCATACTTTATATCCTTCAGAACATGCATGCTAACACAAATCCTGTTACTCTACCTACTTTCTATGTTTATCAGACCAATATAGCAAATCTGTTCTTAGTTATGGCCCTTTGTCCCTCCATTAGTTTAGTGTTTGCCTAGATTTCTTGCATTGAAAGGTTGGGTGATATGATTCACCTCCTCACTCTACATATTATGCAGCCAGCAACACTGCTGTGAGCTGCAAAACCTCACTTATGTGCACCATGCATCATTAATATTCATGGTGTGATGCCACACGATGAGCAGTGTCGCATATGTGGAAACACTTCTTGTATACTCTGTGTGGAACTTACACAGATTTTATTGAATGCTTCCATATGACTGTTGAATGGAAGAGTTTGTTTGACTGTGGATGAAAATCACTTCTTCTTTTTTCATCTTCTCAGTGTAAACAATCTGGATTATTGTTTGAGAAGGTGGAACAATTAGAGAACTATAGCAAAAGCAGGACTCACTGAAAAAAAAAGGTAAAGTGAGGTAGAAAAGAAAAAAAGGAATAAAGGTGAGTCTGTAAAATGGTAAGACAAACAAGAGAGTGAAGTTATAGGTTTGTAGTAAAGGAAGGAAATAGACAGGGTATGACACCAGTAGCTGAAAGGAAAACCAATGAAAAAAGTGGTAATGAAACAAGGCATGATGCACCTTTGCAGTATGAGACTGTCATTCGACAGCACAGCTGCTACATTAGAATGAGTCTTTTTGGTTTATTAGGAAGATGTTTAGTTAGTTTCATCTGTAAGTTCTGGTGAAAAGTGATCCAATGTGAGTGCTGGATATGCGGACTGCTAGATGATTTAAGTGTTAGGACCCATGTTCTCTTTGAGGAATATTTTATGTAATTAAGTTTTTTTTCTCATGGATTTTGCTAGTTTTATTACAGGTCTATCTTCGGTTAGAGAAGACCTCAGAGCCTTTGGGCTGAGTTGTAACATTGGTGACAACACCAATATTTTGGGTATACCTGACTCTGCTTCCAAATGTGCTTCATGTTTTCATGATTTGTTTTTACATCTCAAAATTCTTAGATCGAACATTTGGCACTCAAAACTTTTTAAGGCCTATTTGGTCAAAGGTATCACACCCAGGGGCCTCCGAGTGCGTATTCAGCCATTAGTTTCTAATGCTGATGAGGAACTCCTCAAGGAGTGGTCATCTATTCAGCAGCAGGCAACCATCTCTTTTGTAGAATCTTTGTCTAAATTTTATGACAGGACTATAGACTCTGAAATTCAGGTGGTTACCAGGCTAGTTGATGATATTAAACCTTATGAAGGCGAACCATCATTCCAGACCCATTTGAATAAAATAGCAGGGGACCTTAAGACATTAGAACAATTGCGGACCAGGAAACTTAAGAAGTTCCAAAGAGATCAAGGGGATTATCAAACATCTAACCCTTTTGCACATAACACAAAACAAGTTAGGTTCACCCCTACATTCAATAGATCATCCAGGAAAAAACGACCTAGGTCTATCCTGAAAAGATCAAGCAGAATTTCTGCTTCCTCTACTGAGGATGTTTCCTCATGTACTGATAGTCAGCCACAGTCAGCAACTGGTTCACTGGCCCCCAAAAGGAACATATCTTACATCCCTTTAGGCCAAAGCAGCACAGGGGAGGGAGGAAACACAGGAAACATCACCAATATTCAGGGTCTTTTACAAATGGTCATGGAGAAATAAATGTGTCTATTGACAATAATGTTCTGAATTTATCTGACTATGTACCTTCACCCATACAACTGTCTGTGTTGAATAAAGGGTTGTCTTTTGTACCTGGTTTTATTATTTCAGAAGATAATATGGCTCAGGATGTTTTCTCATTTTGTAGGTTACTAAATTTAAAATTGTTTTTTTTTTTGGTGACACTAGCTTCTCTAAAAGTGATAAATTCATTTATCATAAATCCACATTCAATCCACCCATGCACCCTCTAGTCCTTCAATTTCAGAGAAATATTCTCAAAGATCTCCATTTTTTTGAGCAGGATGTGCGATTCAAATCAAATAACATCTCTTTAGCAGAAAAACAGGCTATTTCTGACTTACAAAATAATGAAGACATTGTAATAATCTCAGCTGACAAAGGGGGTGCTCTGGTTATTTTGAATTGGTTGGATTATGATAGGGAGGCTATGAGACAGCTATCTGATCCTAAATATTATTCACCAGTGACCATCAATCCTACACATAGGTTCAAAAAGCAGATTGAAGATTTTGTACTTTGGGCCAGGGATGAGTCTATCATCACTAAAGAAACCGCAGAACAACTTATGGTACACGACTCTACTACACAATACATATACTTTTTGCCTAAAACACACAAAAGTTTGGTGAACCCTCCAGGGAGACCTATTGTTTCTGGCAAAGGGTACGTCTGCTGGCTCTACTTGTTTTTTGCTACACAGTTCACTTTAGTACCGTGCAATTGCTCTGCGTGCAGGAACACAGTTTTTGGTGACGTAAATTTCAACATACCACAAACACGGAGTCGATTTTTCCTATTATATAATGACATTATTTAAGAAAAAAGTACTTACTTTTTTAAAATAATGTCTTTGTATAATGACATATTACTGTTCTTCCACTGGTTGTGGTACACTGCTTCTTTGTTTTGATGTACTGAGCATGCGTATGGGACCTGCGTCCCATGCATACCCAGTACATCAATGCTTTGAAATGGAATCAACAGAGAAAAGAAAGTCTCCGTTGCTCCGTTTTTTTTCTTTTTTCTTTTATTCTTTGTTAAAAAAAAATTTTTTGAGGAATTTATACCAACGGAAAAAAGTCTGGGTGACTGGACCTTTTTCCATTGGTATATTGTGGGATTTACAATGGGTACACTGGCTAATCACCTTGCACGTTTTGGAATATTAATGGGGGGGGGGGTCACTGTATAATATTCATTAATATATTCCAGCATATGGATTATTTAGGTAACAAAATGTGAGCATGCCTACTGGAGTTCAAAACTCCTCTGTAAAGATAGCCTTGAAAATATTTTGCTTTTCTGAACATGTTGTAATTATCCTTACCAAGCTAAACATTTGCCATTTTATAATGTAATAGATTATTAATGGATTGCGTCTGTCTTAGGCTGTGTTTCAGAGATAGTAATTATAGTATAAGCAGCTGAACTGCATGCTAATCAACCAAACTGGTGGAGCTGTCCAACGAGTTATAAAGCAACCATGTAGACTCCATGATGATTTTTCCTGTGGATTTCAAAAGTAGTGGAATACAGACACATAATGTCTACACAGACAGAATGTTAGGAGCTGCTGCTGTTTAACTCCATTTGTATGTGCTACAGGCTGCAGTCAATGCTGCTGCTGATGTCAATAGGCTTAGGCTGAGATGGAGGAGAATTTTCAGGCCACATTTAACTTATCACAACATACACCACATGGACATTGTAGAGTGCTACATGGTGGACAGAGACACAATACAGGATTCCTGTGACCTCTGCCCAGCCTCAATTCAGAGCCACAGCTTTTACCTCCCCATGTATTGGTTGTGTATTGCTTGCATCATACTCAGCCCTGAACTAACACTGTGGCAACTGCTGAATTTACAGGGTAAGTCCTGAACATGTACTATATTGTATAATAATATTATGACATGTCCTTGTATTTCATCACTTGGTACAGTAAGCAACTACAAGGTGGGAGATTTGTACAGAACTTAATGTAACATGTGACAGCAGAGACTTATTTGACTTGTATGTGCCCATTAGCAAGTAGTAGACCTCAGCTCTCAAAGATCCACACATTCATACTTCCCCAAAGTACTGCTGATACTTGCATGCCTTCAATTTAACATCATACATTTACAATGGAAATCATAACAGAGAGAAGTTAGGAAGTAATGAGGCATGTAGCAGTTTCCAGCTTCCCCACCCTCACAAGATCAAACAGGCAGGATAAAAAACAAATAGAGTAAGAAGAGCAGGATATCCTTATTTGTGCCATAACAGTAGTTCAGCCTGGGTCCATCCCCTCTGAAGAACATTATATCTTTGCATGTGTCATGACAGGAACACACCTTTGCTCCCCACCCCCAAAACAGCAGTCTGTGCTTGTTTATGCCATCCTACCTGCCCTTCATTTGATGGCAGTTGCATATCATATTGTCCCCAGTGAATATCCTCACACATTTAAAGGTAAATGATAAAGACTTGCTTTCACTGCATGTCTCTGAGTATTGGTCAGATAACTAATGAATGACCAAGAAACATAGAAAGGTAGGACACAGCTGTATATTTTCAATAAATAATAGCAGGTTGTGTGTTCAGTCAGTGCACTATTTCCAAATATATTACATAAAATACATTTACTAATAACAGGTCATGCCCTGATATTAGTGTACATTCAGTTGCACTTGGTTATGTGAGGAATTACTTCATGTATTTGCTGCAAAGCTGTTTGTGAGGCAAAGATGGATATGTCCCCCCTACTGTTTTCTGATGGTGTATTGCAGTGAGAGTTGGGATCCAGATCTATTAGTCATATCACATGTGTTATAACAGTTCCTACTGTGTATGTCATAGATTGATTTTCTGCATTTCAACTAATTATCTAATATATGTGTGTGAATGAGAGGGAGGATAGAGGAATGGTGAGGGTACAAGGAGTAGAAGTGGTGAAGGTGGATGAGTTTAAATACTTGGGGTCAATAGTTCAGAGTAACGGTGAGTGTGGAAGAGAGGTGAAGAAGAGAGTACAGGCAGGATGGAGTGGGTGGAGAAGAGTGTCAGGAGTGATTTGTGACAGACCAGTACCAATAAGAGTGAAAGGGAAGGTCTACAAGAGGGTTGTGAGACCAGCTATGTTATATGGGTTGGAGACAGCGGCATTGACAAAAAGGCAGGATTTTTATATGGATGTGGCAGAGTTAAAGATGTTAAGATTTGCACTGGGTGTGATGAGGGTGGACAGGATTAGGAATAAGTATATTACAGGGTCAGCCCAGGTTGGAAGGTTTGGAGCCAAAGCCAGAGAGGCAAGATTACATTGGTTTGGACATGTGATGAGGAGGGATGCTGAGTATATTGGGAAAAAGATGCTAAGGATGAAGCTACCAGGAAACAGTAAAAGAGGAAGGCCTAAGATAAGGTTTATGGATGTGGTGAGAGAGGACATACAGGTGGTTGGTGTGACAGAGCAAGATGCAGAGGACAGGAAGAAATGGAAACAGATGATCCACTGTGGTGACCCCTAATGGGAACAGCTGAAAGAAGATGATGATGATCTATTTCTTATACTTTTTATTTATTTTTTTTTTGGGGGGGTGTCACTGTTTGCAAGATGCACCACTTCGCACAAACAGCTTTGGCTTTGAGCATCTTGTTTGTGTGTAGAGTGGCAGTAGACAAACCAGACGAGTGGGCCACCTTGGTAGCAGACAGGACCCAGACAGTCATAAATATACAACAGAGGCATTCAATTAATACTATTGGCTATCACACAAACACATTTTCCACAGTGTGCACCCTTGCATACCATGTTTGAACAATGGTAATGGATGAGCAACACTTTCAAATGCTGCAAAACCAGAAAATGCTCACTCCCAATAAGCGTGATACCTGCAATTCACAGGAAAACATTCTATATTGCTTTTGATTTGTGGTAGGTGTGGCAGGCTTTCCTGGATAGATTTTGAGATGTCATGCTCAAAGATGAGATTCCAGGAGTCCAAAGTGTTTGTTGGACTCCTAGTGAATGAATATGGGCCCAGGCTTTTTCAGAGGGACTATCATGACACAGATTAAAAGGCAGAGGCATGGAATAGTCTGGAACGGGCTCTGACCAGTGCTACCAGTATCCCCCTCACTGGTGAACAATACAGGAATCACAAAAGAGACCTCAGGATGAGTACGAGCCATTCCCTCAACCACTGGATCAAGGAATGTAGGACGGGAGCACCCAACAGATGTGTAAGTATCACAGAGACTACTTGTAAAAGTTAAAACCTGGATATAGTCAGGATTGGTATGCTTAATGGTATTCTGTTTTTTTTTTTCCACAGCCATCACAGACCAGGAACTGAATATGCAAACCCATGTTGCTAGAGTGGCATGAATGAGAGAAGCATGTGATATATATGCATCCCAACAGTAGGATTATTTTAACATTAAAAGTTACAATGCACTTATTGGTTAATTATACAGATGTATCAAACTGAGCATTCATTTCTTAACTGCAATAGAAAGTGTGCATGCATTACTCTGGAGGCCAAAACAATTCAGTACTACAGAGCAGTCATAGGTTGTGCCTTCAAAACCCACACTTCCAAAATATACAATAATGCCAAGTTTTCATTTATATTGCAATGTAACATCAGAGTTCTAAAGCAGTGGCACCAATGACCTGCTGTAAACTGTAATCAGTATAATTGGAACATGCATATGTGCAATATATGCACACGTCAAGGATTGCTGGCTGCAGTCTATAGTATATTGTGTATCTGTTAGGAGTTGGGTAGTCTTAACAGTGAACAAGGTATTTGTTAGGAGTTGGTAGTCTTAAAAGTAAAGGTAACAGAACGGAGTCAAATAATAAGAAGTTACTAACGTTATCTTTTTTTCCTCTAACCCCAACGTTATTCTCTCTTTTTTTATTTTTTATTTATTTATTTATTTTTTATTTTTATCCTTTTTTCTCTAACCCCAACTTTATTCTCTTTTTTTTTTTTTTTCCACAGCACAACAGCACTGCTTCCCAGCACATCTGTTGTGTGACCTGGTAGCACCCACTCTGCTGCCCATGCACTCCTTGGCCCCTCAGGTAGTTCTGCCCTGCAGGATAGACCAGTGGTTCCCTCCAGGAGAAGTGGCAGTGGTGGTGAGTTTATAATCTGCCATGAACTGCAAGGGTTTGTGTATATGATTTTGCATCACACAGTTGGTGCATGCCTGCACTGGATGGAGACACTACTCTCCATCATTGTATTAAATAACACAAGGACACGCAGATGTCAGACACTGCAGCTATCAGTGCAGCGAGGTGACAGTGATGACAGTCCAGTGGGTGTTGACTGGATTCGTACTGTCACCCAGCTTGATGTCCATGAGATCACAATGTCCCTACCCTCAACCCAACCATGGCGTTTGTCACCGTCTTGTGTATTTAAATAAGACAATGAGGCTTGGGTGCTTGTTTAAGTTGTTTATTACACACAAACCCATCAGGATGGATGACTGGAACATAAAACCTAAACAAACTAACTGACTGATTACAACACACATGCATGCTTTCACTTTGTCTGCTCACTCAAAAAGGCACTCTTGCTTGCACTTATTCAGTACTTATGTGCATGTGCCCATGGACTGGAATGGCTCTTAATGGTACAACACACACCCTGATCTACATCCTCCATCTTTGACTATTCTGTCATGAAAATGAAAATGACATTTAGATGAGCATGCAAGTTATACAGATATATACAAACAATCATGTCCAGGTTGCCATGAATCTGGGATTAGATCTTAAGATACATTCTGACCTCATAATGTAATAATCAGAATTGGGTTTAGCAACAGGGACAGTCACTGGGGAATGTTCTGCTTCAGGATTTTCAGGGATACTTTCAGGAACAATAACAGATGATGAAATGCTCTCTGGAACAGGATCATTGGACAAATCACTCTGAGAATTGGAGTCTCCGTTAATGGCAAGATGCTGTAACACTGGCTCGGACACCAGTAATAAATGTTTCTGATGCCGGCTGAATTCCACATGTTGAGACTCAATGATGTAAGATCTCAGTTCCACACACAAATGTTTCATGAGTCCTATAAAGTCAAATCCTTTTGCTGTCTGCATCCTTACGATCTCTCCTTCTTTTAATGGATTCAGAGGCTTGTTGGTTTTGTCATAGTAGGACTTTTGGGACAAACGCTTCTTTAGGAGTTGAGCTTTAACTGCTTTGTTGTTTTTAACACTTGGAATCAGCAAATTCTTACTGGTTGGTAGTGTGGTTCTGGTTTGGCTCAACATAAGTCTCTGAGCAGGTGAACCAAGTAAATTGTCATGAAGAATGCTTCTGAGATTGAACAGATTAAGAAAAAAATCAGTATTGTCTAGTTTGTACTTCTCCAACAGCTGATTCACACTTTGAACTGCATGTTCAGCCAAGCCATTAGATTGGGACTATTCAGGGCTACTAGTAACATGAACAAAGGCCCACATTTTGAACTGCTGATTTGTAAACTGCGCACCATTGTCAGAAATTACTTTGTGCAGACTACCATGGACAGAAAAATGTCTCTTCAACTTCATAATGACAGTACTGGACATCAGATTAGTAAGTAGGTCAATCTCAAATCAATTTCAGTAAGAGTCTACTAAGACCAAGTAATGTTGACCATTCCATTCAAAAATATATGTTGCTACTCTCGACCAAGGTATTTCAGGAATCTGGTTTAGCTGAAGTGTTTTTTTTTTATGCAGTTTTGCACTATTACAAATAGAACAAGATAAAAGTTCCTTAATATCTTTTGACACAGAAGATCAAAATACTAGTCCTCTTGCCCTTCTTTTGGCAGAATCAGTTTCTGATTGGCCATGATGCAAGATTTTAATATACTCTTGTTGCAAGGATTTTAGAACAATCACTTTTGGGCGATAAACTATTTTGGTTGCAGCGTTGCTTGTCGATGCTATGTGATGCACAGCATCGTGCACCATTGCACACTGCTGCTGTATAAACTAAATAGGTATCACACAATAGTGGTTTATAAAACATTACAGGGGATCACACAATGCTGCTTTATACAAATTTAATGGGAAAGATGCAACATTAGTGATATGGGGAGCAAGCACAGGGAGTTGGTTGTCTTTTTGGCTTTTCCCAGTTATGGGTTGCCACAGTGGAACTCTAGTCCGCTAATGAGTGGTAGTTGCTTTTTTATGGTGCTGAGTTGCCAGCCCGACACCCAACCTTCAGCAAAGGCATGCCCATTCACACATGTCTTTCGGAGGCCACTCGACTGCAGGAAGGACATGCAGACTCCACACAGAAGGCACTCCAACTGAGAATCGAACAGGAGAACCTCTTGCTATGAGGCAACAACACTACCGCTGTACCACCGTGGCTTTCAGCAAGCACAGGGAGTACAAAGGGAAATCTTTGCTAAACTGTATCAGTTACTATTGAATGTATTAAATACATCTGCTAGCTGATTCTGTGGCAGCAAGTATTAATGCATTGTGGTTGAAAGCAGATGTTAGTGTGTTTGAATACAGGTGGAAGTAGTAATTTTACAAGCGTGTATGATACTTCAAATATATCTACTTATATTGCTGCTGTTTATCATTGCTTCACATTGGTTTGTGATGTGCACCATCGCTCATTAATTCTTTAAAGAAAAGAAAAGAAAAGGGGAAGACAGGAAAGTGGTGAAATGGGGAGCAAGCAGCAGAAGCACAAAATGAAAGGAGGAAGGAATGTGCAGGAAGGATGTAGGAAAGTAACACAGCTATCCATTTCTTCAAGAATAATACATGAACATATATGCAAAAATATAGCTGAATTTAGACTGTCACCTCCAGAGAGAGGCGTGACCACAACACAATCTGTTGTATAGGGAATTGGACAAAATCATGTGTGTCATGAAGACATGTGCAAAATGGAAAGCTATGTATGGGACTTTTTTTTGAGAGAGAGAGGAATTTTGGGGAAGGGTTGTAGAAGTATCTGGCTGAGGTAAGTTGGTCAGGTGAGGAAGCAATTGCAAACAGACAAGACAAACAAGACGAGAGACAGTGATGGTGAGGGACACAAGAGGTGAGTGAACATCATGGTTGGGGCGAGGGTGGGAAATCCAGGTGCCATGCATGTTGAGCAGGCTGACAGTGAGAATCTAGTCCTCTCCAAGTGGACTGTCATCACTGTCACCTCACTGCACCACTGGCTGCACTGCCCATCTGCTTTTTCTACAAGTGTTCTGCATGTGGATGGAGAGTCGATGCTCCATCTGGCATAGCCATGCACCCACAGTGTGGCACAGAATCCTATGCATCATCCCTGTCAGTTCTTGTCTGGTGATAAACTCACCACCTCTGACACTGCTCCCTGAGGGAGCCACAGGCCTACCCTCCAGGGTCTGAGGGGCAGGGTAGTACAGGGACAGGTGAGGGAGTTGTGCATCAGATGTGGTGGGCAGTGGTGCTGTAGCCAGTGGAGTGGGTGAAGTAGATCCCGTGGTACAGGCTTACAATGCTGTGCTATGGGAAAAACAAAAAATAACAAAAAAAGAGAGAGAGAGAGACAGAAAGGATTGGGGTGTGAGACAAAGAAAAGGAGAACATTAGTAACTTTATATATGACATACAAAGCAGCGATACAATTATTTGACTGTATTCTGCTACCTTTTCTTTTAACACTACAAGCTCCTAACAAAATTCTTCCTTACTTTTAAGACTACCCAGTTCATAACAGAGGCACACTATGGTACAGATTTTAGCCAACAATCCTTGATGTGTGCATATATTGCACATATGCATTTTCCAGTTATACTGATTACAGCTTACAGAAGGCCATTTTTGCCACTGTTATAGAGGTATGAAGTTACATTCCAATAATGATGAAAACCTAACAGTACTGTATAGTTGAGAAGTGTGATTTTTAAACCCACAAACGATGTCCACTCTCAAACACTGTATTGTTATTTTGTCCTAGAGATGACTGCATGCATACTTTCCCTTTTAGAGTTTAGAGATGCATGCTCACTGTTATTTCAGAATATGGCACCATTACTTTGTGCTACAGACTAAGGTATGCATAGTTTCTTTTACATTTGAGATATGCATGCTCAGTTTGATACAACTGTATTAAATACTAACTAAGTAATCCTTAACTTTTAATGCTATGAAATTATTATACAAATTATTATTATTATTATTAAAATACTGTTTAGACAGTACTGTTGTGATGCATACATTCCACATGCTTCTACCATCCTTAACAAACACACTGCATAAGACCTGTCACTCAAGCCTTGCTCTGCAGCAGCTCTTGAAAAAACAGAACAGAACAGAACAACATTATGAGTACCAGTCTGGACTATAGCTTTTAAGTTTTACAATTACTCACTGAAATTGATACTTACATGTCTCTGGGGTATTCCCTGTGTTAAATTCTCTGATCCAATGGTTGAGGGTATCCCGCTTCCTCCTTAGGAGGTCATCCAAGTGATGTCTACTTTGCTCACCAGTGTGGGGGATAACTGTAGCTCTGGTAAAAGCCCTGGTCATTCTATTCCAGGCTTCAGACATGTATTGTGAGTATGAATAGTCCGGCTGCAGCAACTGGGGTCCATGTTCCTTAACCAGGAGTCCAACAAAACCTTTGGACTCCTGGACACCCCACCTTTGTGCCTGAAAGCACACACCCATATATAGCTCAAGATCAATGTATAATGAGCATTTCCCGCCAATTACATTTTATATGCAGATGTTTTCCTGCCTACTGCATGTCTTGCACTTACTGAGAGTGCACATATTTTGATTTTGCAATGTGTGAAAATGTTGCACATCGCTTACTATCACCCAAACATGACAGGCAAGAGTGCTCACTGCCAAGCACTGCATTTGTACAATATTAAGTGATGCACAACAGTGGCAAGCACTGCAATTTCTAGACTAGGATTTGTGTAAATGTGATAGTCAGTTGAACCATGTGTACGGTTCTCCTAAGAAGGTTGAAAATACAGTTCTGTATGTTGCACTTCATTGCTATAACCTGCAATTTCACAACAGTAAAACAACATTTGCACACCCTATTCTAAAACCCCGGACTATCTGCACTCCACACCTACACTTAACACTGCTGCCATGGGATTTGTGACATGATATGCCCTATCTTAGTAGTTGTTGTAAAGTTCACATGATAATCATAGTGCAATGCCACTTACTGTGTTTGCCTGACAGACAATTTTATTAATTGAATGCATCCAATTTATGTTTGTGGCTGTCTGCGTCCTGTCTACAACCTGGGTGGTCCATTCCTCCAATATGTGTGCTGCTATACTTTGTGCAGAACAGATGAGCACAGCTAAACATGTTTGTGTCAAGCTGCACATCTTGCAAACACTGGCCAAAAAAAAAAAATTAAAAACACAAAATAAAAAAGGGAGATTGTCCAGATTTTTGCAGAATGTCTGCATCATATTTTTGGGCTGTTCCTTGTAAAATTTGTGATTTACTAGGAAATCACTGAAGACTGAAGTCAGTAAATTATGAAATACCTTTTAGTTTCATACTTCATATCCTTCAGAACATGCATGCTAACACAAATCCAATTACTCTACCTACTTTCTATGTTTATCAGACCAATATAGCAAATCTGTCCCTCGTTTTGGCCCTTTGTCCCTCCATTAGTTTAGTGTTTGCCTGGATTTCTTGCATTGAAAGGTTGGATGATATGATTCACCTTCTCAGTCTACATATTTTGCAGCCAGCAACACTGCTGTGAGCTGCAAAACCTCACTTATGTGCACCATGCATCACTAATGTTCATGGTGTGATGCCGCACGATGAGCAGTGTCGCATATGTGGAAACACTTCTTGTAGACTCTGTGTGGAACTTACACAGATTTTATTGAATGCTTCCATATGACTGTTGAATGGAAGAGTTTGTTTGACTGTGGATGAAAATCACTTCTTCTTTTTTCATCTTCTCAGTGTAAACAATCTGGATTATTGTTTGAGAAGGTGGAACAATTAGAGAACTATAGCAAAAGCAGGACTCACGGAAAAAAAAAGGTAAAGTGAGGTAGAGAAGAAAAAAAAAGGAATAAAGGTGAGTCTGTAAAATGGTAAGACAAACAAGAGAGTGAAGTTATAGGTTTGTAGTAAAGGAAGGAAACAGAGAGGGTATGACACCAGTAGTTGAAAGGAAAACCAGTGAAAAAAGTGGTAATGAACCAAGGCATGATGCACCTTTGCAGTATGAGACTGTCATTCGACAGCACAGCTGCACATTAGAATGAGTCTTTTAGGTTTACTAGGAACATGTTTAGTTAGATTCGTCTGTAAGTTCTGGTGAAAAGTGATCCAATGTGAGTGCTGGATATGCGGACTGCTAGATGATTTAAGTGTTAGGACCCATGTTCTCTTTGAGGAATATTTTATGTAATTAAGTTCTGATAGTGAGGCTTTCTTGGTTACTGTGTACAGTTTTGAAGTAGGTGTAGTTTAGGGTTTTACTTAGCTCTAGATATGTAATGATTTTAAACTCCACTATCATTTTTTCCCACTCACTGGCTAGAAGTGCTGCAGTACTTTCTATCTTCCATAATAATAGACAGATGAGGAAGCACCAGTGTCTCATTTTAATATCATTACTCTACATTTTTATTTCAGTTATTATTGGAGCATGATCTGTAATAGTCATTGGATGTGTATCACAATTCTCTATTAAATAAACATGTTCCTGTGAAATATAATTTCTATCAAGCCCAGTTATCATACCTTGGGGAATAATATGTAAAAATCTCTCTGAGTTTGTGTTACTGAAGTCACATCTTTCATAACAAATATTTTCATAAATCTCATTAGACGTCTACCCTCTTTTGTTACATTTTCCTTTCTAAGCCACCCAAATTCATCCTCATTGCTGAAAATAACATTCCAGTCCTCACCTATAAGTAATATTCCCTGCTGAAAATTGATTATTTCTCCCAAAATGTTTTTAAGCTCCAAACTAGCAGTGCTAGTGTATAATATAAATACATAATTTCATAGGGTCATAGGTGTATACTAGGCTAACAATGACAAGGGTCCTTTTAAGCTTAACCGTGCACCTGAAATCTTTGGCAAGTTCTGGTAGCCTTGATAAGTGTAAGCAGGGGCTTAGGTGATAAAACGTTTACAATTAGTGACCTGGGAGATGAGACATTTACAGGCTGCCTGTTTTCATTAGAGACATAGGTGTCAAACCAGGGGTGGATTTCCTGTTCTACAACCAATTGTCCAAGCTGCACTTGAATTGGGATAGGAAGGAACACTGCTTCACATGGATAGGGAGCCTGTTCCAGAAAGGTGGTAGCCTTTGGGATACATACATGTCTCTCCAACAGGTCCTGTTTATATCATAGGCAAGGTGTACATCTTTAGAATGGATAATTCTGATGCTGTTTGCTTTGTCAATATGCAGATGATCCATCAGGGTGGGGTCTGACAATGTTTTGCATGCTAGGCATAGATCTCCCCTCAACAGCCTGTAAGAGACAGAATACAGAGATAGGGCCTTGAGGTGATCTGCATAGAACATGTTACTTCCCATATTTGTTTAGTAAATAACCTCTGTGGGCATTCCAATTGTGATATATCCTGTATTATAGCATTGGGATCACAAGCAATGTTGGTACACCAGCTTACAGAAATCTTCTCTGAGCAGCATGCGTGAACATTCTTTAATATGAATGCCAGTGACATAAAATAATGCAACGTTGCATGGAAATACAATGCCTGGCTAAAAAAGCATCAGCCAAGATAAGATAGTTCTTATGAATAATTCCTCTCTTTATCAAGGCATAATTATTAATATAAGCAAATATTATGTTGAAAATAATTCCTCTAATAATCAAATGTCAGACAACAGATGCAAGTTAGCTATAAGACTTCGGAGTGTTTTTTTTTTAGAATTGTTAGCTCAGCTACTTGTTAGGAAAAAATAGAATGGAAAGGTCACAGCAGCCTGAAACAAGGGTCACACACTGACACACACTGATGTATTGTAACAGCAGGAATGGCTCTTCTATTAAAAGTTGTATAAAACATGTATTACTCAGTACTTTTCTATTTCTATCAAAACATTCCTAAATTATATGTGTAAAGAATGCAAATAATGTAAAATACATGATTTGTAAAATGTACATATATACCATAAACATCAAAGAATCAAGAAATGTATATTATTCCATTTCAAACATTATCTATAGAATGAATGACAGGAGCAGTTGTGCCTTGTATATACACGCTGCAGACTTTATATGAAGTTTTTATTAAGCTTTTGTATTACTTTGTAAGTTGCAAATTTTCATTAATTCTGAATTATTCAACAGTAGCAATACTGTAAACTGCAGCTGTAACAATAATAAATACTCTTTTTCATTAGAAACATTATGATAAGACAATTAAGCAGTAAGAACATATGATGACAAAGCAAGCTGAAGCAAGAAATGATTACTCTGTACTTGTTACCAAAAAAGGAAAACTTGCTGTATAGCAATTTTACAAAAATAGTCTGCTATAACAGCACTTTTAAAATAACTTGTAATACTGAATGACCGACTTAGAACACATTGCATGACCAACTTAGGACACAATTTATATCTAAAGTGGCAGGACTGCATTTGTCAAGAACTGTATAAAAGTCCTGTACTCACTGGTGTATTTTGTCAGCCAGTCAGTCAATCAGCCAAATTAGCTAGTCAAGGAATAATAAAAACTGTACTGACCCTGGGATGCCTTGCTTTGCTTATCATTTATTTTTCTTGTTCTGACTGCCTGCATTTTTCCTCATAGGTGCAGTGCTTGCAGATACTTTTACAGTTTTGGTGCCAAAACCCAGGAGGAAGCAAAGCAGAAAGTGCACTGGTTAGAAAGTTGAAGTAAAGTTGAAATATTGCAGAAAGGTCTTGGCTATTAAAAGCCAGCGGGTGAAGGAAGAACAAAAAGAATCCAAAAAGGTTTGATCAGTTTTCCTCCATGGAGTGAAGGAAAAACAAAAAGAATCCAAAAGGTTGGATCAGTTTTCCTCCATGGAATCTCATCCGCAGGAAAAGAAAGGTGGAAAAAAAAGGCTGCGCAGGGATTTCCACACTGTCAAAATAGGGTGAGACACTAGTCTTTCTGTTGTTTGTAGAGTGCACTAAAGCTTTGTTCTCCTATAGTTGCATGTGTAATCTGTAATTTATGAGGCAAGCAGTTAAAGGAATTTGCATGGTAATACAATTCTTAAATGTGGTAGGGCTAAGGCATCACAGATGTTACTGCAACAAGAAACTATTAGACCTGAGAAACTGAATTTTAAAAGTAGCAGTGTTAGTGATTTAAACCAGGATTTTATACCAGAAAAAGTACCTGTAACCAGATCTAGAAACAGATATTTATTAAGATTTGCTAAAGCATTTCAAGGGGAAAAAAAGTCTCAAGAGAAATCTGAAAATGTTACTGAGGAAATGTCTCAGGAAAAAAATGACAATTTTGTTTCATTCTCTAAAAGAATAGAGGTGTCAGATTCTTAAAAGTATACCCCAAATAAGGCTAAGGCATCAAGTTTAATTTTATCTCCTAATTTTCCCAAATTTGAAGAAGTTATAAAACAAGCAAACAGTGCAGGTGGCAATTCACAGAGAGGGGACGCACAATTTTTATTAGGTATTAATCTTGAATAGGGCAATCAAAAGCAACAAATGTTAAGGGAAAAAAATAAGTCCTATTTATAAACTGCCTTCTTTGATTTATGAATTTACAGAGTGGGGAAAACCAAATTAAAATAAAAGAGATTTTTGTTAAGAAAACATTCATTCCGGCTCTTTTACAACAGTTTTTGTGTACATTCGAACAACACAGGACTATAGAAGCTTTGTAAAAAAAAAAATCCCACTTACAGGAAAGTGTAAAAGGATCAAACAGACAAGTAAAAGAGAGAGCAGATAAACTAACAGCTGTATAAAGAAAAAGAACACTAATGCCACATGCTCGAATTTGGGTAAGAAACCACTTAGATACATGTTTAATAGATACAGAAACTGCAGTTAGCATTACTACAATAACATTCCCAGGAACAAGAACTATAAACTTGCAAGGGTTGGGAGGAAAAATCTCTCAAGCTCAAGTAAGTCTCCCTGTAGAAACAAAGATAGGGGAAGATACTGTCCAGCATGCATGGGTATCAGGTCTGCATCTTCGAAACATCATCGGTAATGACATCTTGAAAGAAAGAGGTTACATTATAGATTTGTGTAACAGAGAATTGATTAAGGGACCATTAAATGAAATATTAATCATATCTGAAGCATTATGTAAATGCAGTGTCAAAGACCCAGGACAGTATGATTTAGTTGAGTTATTAAAAACACCAAAGCAAGAGTTGGCACAGCTAATTTATTGCTATCAGGATATTTTTGCCAAACATAGGAATGATTGTGGACAAGTCCCTAACTTTATTCTTAAAGTAAGAGGCAGTCCCAAGAAACCTATAAAACGATATCTAGTAAAGAAAGAGACAGAACAGGCAATGGTGAATACTGTGAAAGCTTTAGAAGCTCAAGGAGTAGTGAGAAAAGTTACTTCACCAGCTAACAGTTCATACTGGCCTGTACAGAAGCCAAGTGGAAGTTATCATCTTACTGTTGATTACAGAGAACGTAATAAGGTGATACCTCATTGTTTGCCAATAGTAGGAAGCATGCCTGATCTTGTTGCTCAGATTTAGGAAAAAATGAAAATTTTCTCCACATTAGATGTGAGTAATGATTTCTGGAGTATTACTCTAGATAAAGACTCACAATGGAAATTTGCTTTTACTGTAGAAGGCCAACAATATACTTGGACAAGAATGCCTTAGGGCTTTCATAATGCTCCAACAGTTTTTCATCATGTAATGCAGGAAATACTAAAACCACTAGAATGTAGATCTTCAGTTATTTAATATGTGGATGACATACTTGTAGGAACAGAAACTGAAAAGCAGCACTTTAATGCATTAACAGAAATTTTCCAAGCAATAAAACAATCAGGATTAAAACTGAACCCTAAAAAGAGTCAGTTTATGAAAGATTCTGTTACCTTCTTGTGTGTCATAGTATCAGCAGGACAAAGAGGCATTAGTGAAGACAAAAAGCAACTAATCAGACAGTTACCAATTCCAGTTACTGTCACAGGATTAAGGCAAGCCCTAGGAATCTTTGGATTCTCAAGGGAATGAATTCCAGATTATACAGGAAAAGCAAAACCCTTGACTAATATGCTTAAAGGAAACAAAAAGGGAGATGAACTTCTCAATTGGAATGATGACTCACTAGCAGCTTTTTCTACGGTCAAGGAAGAACTCATTTCTTCACCTGCTTTGGGTGTCCCAGAAAGAGATAAAGAGTTCATCATACAGTTTGGACACAATGGTTTAACTATGAAGGCCATAGTGTTGAAAAAAAGAGGATCACAATATCAGGTTTTGGGTTATTATTCCCGAGCTATGAGTCCAGTTGAGAAAGGAATGAAAGAATGTGAGAAGCAAGCCATCATAGCAGAATGGTGTACTGAAATAACACACAATATGATTCAGGGCTCTCCAATTGTGCTACAGACCAAATATACTCCAGTAAGATACATGTTAGAAGTAAATCCAAAGGGTATGAATAATTCACGACTTGGTAGAATCACTGCAAGTCTTGCAAGTAGGAAGAAGGGATCAGAGTAGAAATCTCTCAGATTAAGTTTTTACCAGAACTGTTTAATTACCAAGGGAAATCTCATGATTGACCTGACTTGGAAAATGAGGAGGAACACTTAAGGTTGGGCACCCAAACTATTGAAGAGCGCCATAATTATATATATGTATATATATATATATATATATATATATATATATATATATATATATATATATATATATATATATATAAAACAACATTACTGCTGCACCACTGCACTGCCCAAAAACTGCTTTCATACTTTCAGAAATTATTAATTTTTAGCCTTGAAGAAATCAGTGTTCTGTATTTTATTGCTCTGTTATCATGTTGGAGGGCAATATAGTGATGCGTCCTGTTTGGGTGATTAATAGTAAATGTTGTTATTCTGTTATAGCATTTTTCAAGTTTATTCACTAACTGCAGATATTAGTTAATGAAGGGGCACCAATCAGTAGACTGGGTAGTAAAAGCAATTTAATTTGTAGGGCTGAGCTGTCTAAATCAGGAATGGCTTCACTTCATAGAGCTTGCATAGCTCTTGATTACTTTTGGAGACAACATAGCTAATGTGCTGGTTCACTTTCAATTGTTTGCCAGTGTTCACTGCTAGAAGCTTTGTATGCATGACATAATCTACTGGAGTGTTGTTTTGGTGTAATTGTCATGAGTGCCTGTTCCATTTGATTATTTCTAAGTTAAGATAACACTAATTAGCTTTTCTTTGCATTTGCCATTAGTTTGGATGAAGTAAGCCAGTCTTTTATTTAAAGAGTTTTGAGTCTGAGCTTGAAGTAGTTCTACATTATTTGCATAGGCTATTGAACTAAGGCCCCACTATCTAGTGCTACATGTAAGTTATTATTGAAGATACAAAAGTAATGGGGCCTCAGAATAGAACATGCTGGAACCCCTACAGTTCTGGGTGTAAATTGGAATGACAATCTTTCCAGATAACCACTTGAGTTTGACCAGAAAAGTAGTTCCTGACCCATTTCAGGATTAGTATGTTTAGGCAGAGAGATGATAGGTTGGAGAGCACAAGGACATGGGAGACCATTTCAATGGTTTTAGACAGATATAGGAATATGGAAGCACTTAAATAATGTTGGTTTATATGGTCAAAAGTAATACTTGGGATTGATAGAAGTCCAGTATCAGTGTTGTGTTCAGGCCTAAAACCATATTGTGTTGTTAAGATGAGATTACTACAGTTTAGATGAAGCAGAATTAGTCTATGAACATATTTTTACTAGCAGTTTTGATATTGAGACTAGACTGGCAATAGATCTATGATTTGGGATATCAGTGTCTTGTTCACCTTTGTGGATAGGTATAACACAGGATGTTTCCATAGTTTAGGTGCATATTGTTCTTGGATGGAGCTGCTAACAAAGAATGGCAATTTCTAAGCTATTGAATTTGGTGCTGTGATAAGGAATTCTAAGGACAGTAAGTCTGGGGCTAAGGTAGGGGACTTATTTTTAAGGAGTTTTTTGAATTGACTAATAAGGATTATACAAACCCAATTTGTTAATTGTGTCATTATTGTATGGCAGTAGATACATTAGTAGTGACAAGGTTTTCATGTGTAGTAATTGTTGTAGGTTTACTGTGGGAAGTGTCATCAGCTTGCAGTATGAAGTAGCAATATGAATGAAGTACTCATTCATCTTGCTGGCTTTGTGAAGGTTAGAAACAAATGAGACTTGAATTTTTTGTATGGGTTCAGTTGATTTAAACAGCTTGTTGAATTATTTTCAAAGCCATGGAGTATATGTGTTGTTTGTATATAGGCTCATAGGTAGTTACTAGGCTATTGGCCGTAGGGCCTATATAAGCCTAGCCAAAAATATACCCTGGCTTTCACCACCCAAGATAATTATTTTCATGTGCTCCTGTCAAGTAGAGCCACAGAAGTGATCCCCAGGGTGAATTTCCTATTTCACATCCAATCATCAAAAGTTTTCTTGAAGAGTGCCAATGAGGATCTTTGTTTGATATAGATAGGTAATTTGTTCCAGAGTATCGGAAGTCTATGTGACAGGATTCTATCCCTCCAGCATGTTCTGTTTATTGTGGTGACAAAGTTTAGGTCCCTAGAGCACGTAGCTTGGAGGGATTGGGATTTCTTTAAATGGAGCATATCCAACAGCTCTGGTTTGACATTGCTGTGTATGTTAGGCAGAGATCGTCTCTGAATAGGCAATATGAGACAGAGTAAAGCTGGAGTTTTTTTAGACGGTCTGCGTAGGGCATCTGTTTGAGGCCAGTAATCCTCTTTGTGAGGTATTGCTGCAGCCTTTCCAGTTGTTGTAGATGTCTTGTTAGGTACATACCAAAAGGGGTGTTGTACTCTATAATGGGTCTAATGAGTGACGAGTAGAGGGGAACAATGACCTCTTTTTTCCTGGATGAGAAACCTTTTGTGATGAGGTGTGGCACATAGAAGGATTTCCTGACTTCTGTGGCGATGTGATCATCAAAAGAGAGACTACTGTCCACCTGTGTCCCAAGGTCTCTTATAACACTTTCGAAGTTAAGTAAACTACCGGCCTTGTGGTAGTTCATGGTGCAGAGTTTTTACCAAAGGGGATGACAATGCACTTTTTGGCATTGAGCTTGAAGCCATGGCATTGGCACCAGGCATCTGTCTCAGTGAGGCCATTTTGTAGGATGTACACATCATTAGAAGTTTCAATTATGGATCCTAGTTTGCAGTCATCTGTGAACTTCATTAGCCAAAGACCTTCTGTGTTAGCCTGAACTTCAGAGAAGTAGATACCAAACAGGAGAGGACCCAGGATTGAACCCTGTGGTACTCCACTTGTCACTGGTCTGAAGTCGGATTTGGAGTCTACTACTTTCACAGTGTGGGTTCTGCCAATGAGCCAGTTGGTTACCCATCTTGTGACATAGGGATTTATACCAAGTTTAGTGAGTTTATCTATAACTCCAAAGTGGGGGATGATGTTGAAAGCCTTGGAGAGATGTAGATAGGCTGTGTGAACCACCTTACCCTCATCTACAGCTTTGGTGACTGCTTCAAAGAAGTCTATCAGGTTTAGGAGACATGATCTGCCTTTTACAAACCTGAAGTGGGTGGGATCCAGAGTTTGGAGATTACCAATGTCTTTGTTTATAAGTTCCATGATAGTATGTTCCATGGCCTTGCAGACCAGGCTCGTCAGGCTAAACAGGTGGTAGTTCCATGGTTCGTGGTGGCTCACCCTTTGTGGAGTGGGATAACCATCACTGTGCACCATTCAGTGGGCACAAAGTCTGATGTGAGGCTATGATTGAACATGGTAGGTGGGGTGCCAGTTCGTTCTGTAGTTCATGTAGACTGCAGCCTGGGATGTTGTCAGGTCCCATGGATGCTGTGTTCTTGGCTTTGGAGAGTGTGTTTTTTACTTGTGCAGCTGTGATTACAGGAACTTTGCATTCTTCTAGTATAGAGATGGGCCCTTTAGGGGGTGGGGGGGAGGTAATGTTAGCACTGAACCTATCTGCCAGGATGTTGGCAATATCAGTTGGTTCTGTATATTTAGTGCCATTGTGCTGTAACTCAGAGCACAACTGAGTGTTGCCATTGAGATTCTTGACATAGCTATAGAATGCTTTGTGGTTGTCTTTAGAATCAATGGTGATTTTTTTTTCATAACTAACTTTGGATGATTTTATGAGGGATCTCAGCTTCCTACTGAGGCTGACCAGGGAGTTCCTCCAATCATGGAATTTTACTCTTTTTTTGCAACAGTTTCTTTCTTCTGTTGTAGAGTTTGTTTATGGCAGGTGACCACCAGATTGGCTTCCTTTTTTTGGAGGATAGCATCTTGGTTCTGTTAGGGATAGCATGATCCATGCACTCAATGTAAATGCTTATAAAGTGCAATTGTGTAGGATTCAGCAGTCATACCTCTATTATTCATCTGCATCGGTGTCGTGAAGTTTGCCACTTCTGTCTTAAGAAGTGTGAAGTTGGCTTTGGAGAATTTTTTTACGGTGGTTTCCCTAATGGGGGTGGGGGAGGGATGTGGATATTTAGGGTGATTAGCATGTGGGCAGATCTGACCAATGAGTAATTAACCTCTTGTGTGGAACACCGGTCACCCATGTTGGTAATGACAAGGTCTAGGATATTGCTGCCCCTGGTGGGGGTGTGGATAATTTGATCCAAGGTGCTGGAATTTATGAATTCCAGAAAACGTTGAGCAAAAGAGTTGGTACATGAGTAGTTTTCCCAGTTAATGGTGGGGTAGTTGAAATTCCCCATTATTAGGGCGTTGGGTTGTATCCTAATATTTTCCAGTGTATCAAGAAATGAGGAGTGGGAATCCTGGGGCATTGTGGGGGATCTGTAGCAAGCTACAATTTGGATTGCGGTCTTGCCCAGAGTTAGTTGCACTTGGATAATCTCGGATGCATTATGCTGAGCAACTAGCCTGGAGGTGTGGATAACTTAATAAATATGGACATGCTTCCGCCTTTAGTGTTTTGGTCCAGGTTAGGTGGCATTAATAATTGCCTGGTAATGCAGGGGTGCTCTCTGGAGCCTTGAACCAGATCTCTGTCACTGCACAGATGTCAATGTTCTCCATTTTAAGGAGTGCCTCGAGTGAGTGCATTTTGAGGTTTAGACTTCTAGCATTGAGTTGCATTACTCTCAGATTTTGCTTGCTTGTACCTGTTATGGTGGTGAATTTGTCATTTGAACTTTGCCTAAAAAAGGCACTATAGGGGTGGCAAGAGCTTTAGCCAGTATCCAGAATCCCAAGGGAAACAGGTGCAGGCCATTTATAGCAAAACATTAGGATCTGTCGATCATGTCATTTCAGGCAGACATATACTGGTTCACCTTAGAATGACACCAGAAGCTTAGGCAATTATCAAAGTCAATCATTTTGTCCTTGTACTGTGGTATCATTCTGGGTGATGGCAGGATGCTACTAGGGTCATAACTGCTTGGGCTACAAGATCAGAGAACTCCTTCATGTCTCTTTTCATGTAGTCAAGGGAGGTACGTCTCAGGTCATTCACACCAACATGGACAATGACAGAATCATATTTGTACTTGTTGTGGCGTGACCTGAGTGTGTGTGTTATGTGGCAGATCCAAGGACCCGACAGGCAACTGACAGTAAATTTCTCCTTGTTTAGCCTGGTGAGTGGAACATCAGTGCATCTGACTATAGAGTCACCTATGACTAGGGTGTTGGGTACATTGTTATGCCTTATGAGCTGTGGTTGAGTGGCACACTGAGTTTATGGGCTATGTGTCATTTGGGTTGTGTTGGGGGGTGGAGGTTGCTGGCATTTCTGCTTTGGAGGTCTCTGTTACTTGGGCAGATTTTTATTGAGAGCCTCCATGAATGTAGGTGTGTGTTTTTTGTTTCTTTGTGTGCATTTTGGTGGTGTAGGTTTTGAGGGACTATGTGATGAGTGTGGTGTAGTGCAAGTGTTTACCTTCTCCTATTGACTGTCTAGTCCAGTCTTGGGTGAAGAGAGCTTTGCTTCCAGCTTGGCTATATAAGTGCATCTCTCACAGGTTGTAGTGTTTGGTGGTAGGAGGAGAGGGTTGTCCATGTACATGAGGCAATTGCTGTATTGCCCCAAGATGCCCAAATTCATCATGTAGACAGGAGAAAACACCAGGAGCTGACCCTTAGACATGCCTGGATAGGTGCTTATTTATTAAGTACTAAAAACTGTTTTCCTCTAGACAAGTGAGGAAAGTTAAGTGCTGTAGTAATTTGTAGCTTATTTAGTGCTTGCAACATGTTCTGAACAAGTGTTGAACTCAAAGAAACAGATTTGAGTGCTAAAACTAAAAAAAATGGCTAGTTCGAAGGGAAAATTTGAAGAGCAGGCTTTATGCCACTGGGAATAGTTTAACCCTAACTAAGCGTCAATGCATAAAGTGCATATATTTTTTTTTTTAAGATAATAGTAGCAAATGAGCAAAGTGATTTAAACAAGTTAACCAATAAAAAGATAAAAACTGAGCCCCATTCCAACAGTCTTCAATCAGACAAGTTCTAACTGCTCACTCCTACCGCTAGGGTGAAGGGGACCCTTCTACAAAAAAAGATGGCCTGGATTAGTGCTCAAGTTATACAAACAAAGCTAGATTCAAAAGGTCTGAATCTAGTCTATGCTACAGCAAACAAGGCGTACCAATTTCAGAAAGAAACAGTTCAAATAAGCAGCCACACCAATTTCAGAAAGAAACAGTTCAAATAAGCAGGCACAATAAGCCTCTAACCAGCAATTCCCAGCTCAGAGGGGCAGAATCTAGCCCCTCCTCCCACAAGAGTGCCGACCACAAACCTTCTTAATGTAAAATAACTGGCCTGAATCCTAAGTGCTTAAACCAGAATTAAAACACTCTTAGAATAACAGACAGTAAGCCTTCAATCAGTTACAATTTATTCAAGCTACTACCAAACAGTAATAAATGCAGCAGAATAAATACAATTGAGTACTTTTAAGAATAGGCAAAAGCAAAATAAAGTAATAAAGTAGGAAGAAACACAAATACAGTAAAAGCAGATGAATAAAGTGCAATTTTTTGTTAGTAAAGTTCAAGGAGAGAGGAAGGAGGAGCAGAAGATAATTCAAGGTTAAGAACCTAAGTGGGTTGGCCTTCTCAAATGTTCTCTCTGTATTAAGTAGAGTGAACACTAGACTGGGAGGGGTATCCCAGAACAAATTTACAGTAGGGGTGGGCAACTGCAAAGCCATTGACTATTCAAAACAGATGAGAAACAGAAAACAATGCCAGAAAATATATAAAATAATTCAGTCAGGCAAAAAAAAAAATCAGTCAGGCAACATTAAGACAATGCAGAACTCTGAAAGGTTAAAATGCCAAAAAATATATATCAATCAGTGATATATTTCCAGATTGTTTGAGAATCACACTTCAGCCAAAACACCAGGAGTTTCCAACAGTGTATGCAAGAATTTATAAACAGAAACTATTTTATTAAATCAGCAAGCATTGAATCAATCAGATGACACAAAAACTCCACCACAGGAATAGGGGGAACCAGTTTCAGGACAGATGAGAAACAGAAAACAATGCCAGAAAAAAAATCAAAACTTCAAATTTCTTATGGTCGATTAGCTAGGTTAGATAGCTATGTTTTTTTTCCTGATTTTAGTTCTTGTCACACATTTGATGAAGGCTTTATTACATTAGGCAGCAGAAAGTGATTTTAGTTAAATGTCTTTTTATATGTATGTTATGCTTTTCTTAATACCTTATTTTGGAATGTGGACTGAAAAGAGATAGGCAGTGTTTTCCTTAATTAGGATTTAGTTTGATATAAACAGTAGTAGTTTGTGGGGTGGGTACTTGCTGTTCTAAAATGCACTTGTATGGCCCCATTTATATTGCTTGCCTTGAATAAGCTGGTTTAAAATTAAACAATACATATATTTTCCACACCTACTTTTAAGTATATAAAAGCTTATATGTTGAACATTGTTAAAATATTTCTGAGGTTTTGTTACTAAGGATAACTTGTCGGTGATGAATAAAGGCTTGTTGCTTTGGAACACTACCTGGGTTTCATGATTTTTGGAAATGGACAATCTAAATTGGCCCTAGGTGTGAGTGCGTGCATGTGTGTGCCTTCTGTGGAAGGTTGGGCACTGGGCTGGCAACTCAACACCATAAAAACTCCACTGTCAATCATGAGCGGACAGGTGATCCACTGTGGCAACCCCTAACAGGGAAAAGCCAAAAGGAGAAGAAGAAGATTGTGACTGACCTCATCAGTGAAGTTTTAAGTCCACTAGTTTCTATGCTTTTTAATGTTAACATTACTTTAGCTGTCTGGCTAATATTGACTGGGTTACTGAGTGATGTTTATAGCCAAACAATTTTGAAATTACCCAAGATAATGGTGTCCTGTTTTATAGCTAAGGTTATCCAGGATAATATGTCTTTTAGGGTTTCTATGCTTTTTTATGGTCAGGTGGGATGTAAATAGTAGCTATATGAAGTGACTGATGGGTGTTGTTTCTAATATATAAAAGTAGTATTTCTGCATTGGGAAAGTGTGGCATAGTTGCAATTTTTAAGAGCACTTCGAGTTTTTTTAGAACATTTTGTTAATATTCCCCTTCCTCTTTTTATTTTAGAATTTTTTAATAGATTATAGCATAGTCTGAGGCATTTACTTTTATCTATGATTCAATAATGATGAGGTCACCAAGCTTATAAAACTTGATCCAGGTATATTACTGTTTTATTTTGTTACATATGCTTCTCACATAAGATATATTTTCAGTCCTTTTGGTAATGTTTTTTTCAGAGGTATTTTTATTGTCAAAAGAGGCTCCAGAATGGTACTACAGAGTAATAGATAAGCTTTAATGTGTATTGCATTAGTTTTGCTATTAAGAAGCGTTGTTTTTATGATATGATTTTGCAGGATGTAGGGCATCTGATATAAAGTATATGTACAGTAGGGGCTTTGTATGGCTTCTCCAAAATATGATTCTATGTGAAGTGATAGCTTCTGAAGTGAAGTTTGGTATGGTAAGAAGCAGGAGAAGTGCTAGACTGGGGACACACATGGGCATGTCCTTCTGAGAGTGTGACCCCATGAGTGCCCCTGTCCCTGAAATATGTTGATTACATGGGCAGTTTTTGCTTATCTCAGCAGACAGAAGGAAGCCATACCTTTCCCCAAATTTGTGTGTGCGTGTATGTGCGTGTGTGTGTGTGTGTGTGTGTGTGTGTGTGTGTGTGTGTGTGTGTGTGTAGGAGTTCAAATATAGACCTGAGAAATGAATTTCAGAAAATACATTTTTATACTGGAGGAACAATGTCTGCACAGTAGGCAGATTAAGATGGAAAGAATCAAACCCTATACCCTTAATTGCAGAAGGCAGCTCATTAACAGCTTGGAGCCCTAATCATCCACACCAATCAACAGACCTTCATTAACTACTTTTTGTTCTGTAGCTAACTGAGGATTACAGTCAGCCAATGTCAGACATTAGAGTTTCATAGTTCTCTTTGTTCTGAAAATGCATGACCATGCAACAGCCGTTGTTGTATTAACTTTTTTAAGAAAATTAGAGTTGTGTGGCACTTAAAGGTCTGAGCTCTTAATAAACTGCTTCCTGTAGTCAAACATACAGATTTTGAATCCTCCCCACCTCTATGTGACTGTAAGCAAGTCACTCCTGAAAAGGGAAACTTTCTCCATAGGTTTACCTGGTTAACAAATAGAAAAATAGTATTAAAAATGTGTCCCTTTTGAAGCCTCTGCCCTCCTCATTCAACTATATTTGACTTTGCTCAGAAACCTTCAGCAAAAACATAATACTTATTTGGCTTTCTGGTAAATCGGTATGGCCTACAGTCACTATATATTGAAAGGCATGCAGATTCCACTTTGTGTCTTTCATAAGATGCTTATTAATGCAACTTTCTAAATATAAAAAAGAAACAAAATCTGTTCCTTTTTGGATCTTTGCCTCTAATTCTTGAGCTAAGAACTTGGTAGGGCATAGGGATACAATGGGATGCACTACATGGTTTTTACAGCAGGGAGACAAAATATACTTTGTTCATGCATTTAATTGCAAGCAACATCTGAATGTATGCAGTCATACAAGGGGCTGTAATTGATTGTTGCATCAATGTGTGTGTGTCTCTTGCATCCTAGAGTAGTTATGTTGTAAAGGAAGGATCAATTGTAATGAGTAGAAGCTTCATCACAGGAGTTATGTTCTTTGGACATGATCATTGGTTTCCTTGTTTTGTTGACTGCAGTGTGCTTATTATTTGACAGTAAATAAACTGGACAGTATCAGGTCTGCAGGTTAAATGCTAAAATATCAGCTATGAGTGCATTTTTAATTTAACTTTTTTTTGCAGGTACACAGATGTGTAATGCACCATGTTGGGCTGCAAAAGTTTTCGTGGTACTTACTGCAGATGACTAAGGCTATAAGCTGTTAATGAGCTGTTACCTGTATTGCAACATTTGATTCTCACAACCTTTGTTTGTCTAATGTAAGTTTGACCAAGTTACTTCACCAGACAGAGTTTCTGAGCTGCTTTCAATTAGGTTGTCTTAAGCTGTTAGCAAGAACATTAAACCTTTTTTAAATTCCTACTCCCTTTAGGTAGCTGTTAATTAATGTTTCACAATTTGCTATTTGACTATGAATCCTAGCACATCAACTGTAGTTCAATGGATTGTTGGATGTATTTTCAACACGTGAGTTTAAAAAATGAGAGTTGTACTGTTACCCATTGTATTTGTTTTGTTTATCAAGTAGTGGAAAGTGCTTTTACTGTGAAATGTTTTGTAAAAGTTTTTAAATAAATCCAGATATTAGGAATTACTGTAAAAAATAATAAAAAAAATGCACACTGAGAGATTTGAATTGGAAAGAGACAGTTATGTAATGGGATATCAGAAATGTAACCAAGTTCAACCCCCTCACATTCAAGAACATCCTAAAAAGTATTAACTAGAACTACCTCAAAACTCTTTGATTAGATGACACCCTGCTCTACTTTAATAACAGCTGTCTGAAAATATTAGATAGCCTTGCCCCTACAAGAACCAAAAGAAATAAGGACTAATCATGCCCCTTGACTAACTAAATCTACTAAAGAAATAATGATAGCCAGGAATAAAGCATGAAGGTTATGGTATAAACACAAAAAACTCTGACTTATTAATGTACAAATAGCTTTGTAATCAAACAAAAAAACTTGTACATAAAGACAAAAAAAGAATACTTCTGGAACATACAAAATAATAAAAATAATCCCAAATTATTCTGCTCATCCATCAATAGTCTCCTAAACCCTGGCACAAAACCTAATCCATGCCGACACCCTGACAAAATACCAGGCCAAATAGCAAGCATCTTCATCTCCTGGTTTATAGACATTATTGTCAATATTACAGCCACTTTTTCTCTTCTATTCACACAAAATAATTTTCCAAGCAACACTTACCTCCCTAAGCATACTCAGCCCCAACCCCCTCAATCTCATGAATCCATTCTACTGCAAGCATTCATCCCACCTCCCCACCCAACCATAGCAGTCCAGAACAAGTTACTTTCCAGGCAGAATTCAAACTCTCTACCATCCCTACTACAACCATCAAAAATCATCTCATGAAATTAAAGCCCAGCTCTAAGTCTGCTGACAGAATACCCGCAAAGTACCCCAAAATCATTACCGACTCTGTGGCCTATCCCATTAGCATTCTCATAAATGGGTCCATCCAAGAATCCAACGTCCTTAACCTCTGGAAAAAAACAAACATCCTATCCCTCCACAAAGGAGGCCCTCCAGTTTCTGACCCATAGCTATTCTATAGTCTATCTCAAAAGTCCTTGAAAAATGCTTACACACACAAATCTTACAATTCCTGCTCAAAAATCAAATCTTCTCCCAAACACAGCATGGGTTCAGACCTGGACATAGCACATCTACTGATCTAATATCTACTTAGACATAGTTAACAAAGCCTGAAACTCGGAGAACATTGTCTCTACTTTATTCTTGGATCTATCTAAAGCCTTCTATACTATATCTCACACTATCCTCCTGTCCCAACTTCCTAACATAGGACTATCCACTCCCTCTCTTAACTGGTTCAAAAGATACCTATCTAAAAGGTAACAGGCTGTCAAAAGTTAAAACTCCATATTCCCTTTCATTCTCAACCCTACTAACATCTCCCAAGGCTCAATATTAGGACCCCTCCTATTCAACATTTTTATCAATGACCTGCATCAATCAAGCCAACAAGGCTCACTAGTTCAGTACCATAATCTGCACTGCTGACAACCCAACTTTACTACAGCAAGTCACTCAAACTGCATTTACCACTATAGAGACCTGGCTCCACAACAATCATCTTTCCTTAAACCCTAATAAAACCAAACTCATGATTTTCACTCCCAAGAAAAACACACCCATTAACAAATCCCAGTTTAGTATTTTCTCTTTAAATGCCACAAAAATGTAACTAATTACCCACACAAAACTGTTAGGGGTTACAATCGACAAAACCTCAAATCTGACATCCATGTTCAAAATAACATCAGTAAGACCCACAAAAACTAGGACTTACCTACAGACATAATATGTTCCTTTTCCTCCCCACAAAACAAATACTTGCTTTATCTTATCTACTTCCTTCCCTAGTTTATAGTGCACCACTACTTACCAACCTCCAATCCTCCCTGAAAACTAAACTAGAAACAAACTATAACAAGACAACCAAATTCACAACTAACAGTCGCCAGTCTACCCACCACTGCATTTTTCTAAAAAAAACGACACTGGCTTGAATTCTCCCACTACTTAACCCATCTTCAACTGACTACCACACATAAATTAAGTAATAAAACTCATGACTGTCCTGCCTTGAAGTCCTTATTCATCCATTATAATCCTAATAAGTTCCTAAGATCTGAAAACCAACACCTCCTACAAATTTGTAAACCTAAACTACCTGCTCGTCAGCTACTATACTCCTGCATCCTAGCTAAAACATGGAATAGCCTTCATACATGCATTTGCACATCTCAATCCTCTGCCTCCATTAAAAATGCCCTACACACTTATCTCCTTTCCAAATGAAACTGTAACTGTTCAATACTTCTACCAGCTATTACCTAGTTCTAAGGGCCTTCCTACCGACTCCTCTTTCTCCTTCATACTCACTTCTGTTCAAACCTTGTGCACACTTCTTCTAAAATACTCTAACTTCTCTCTAAACTCCCCTCACTTGCTCCTTACCTTATAAAACTAACAGCCTCTATCCCAACCACCCTACTGTATTCCTTTCCCATAATATATGTCCCATTGCTGCTATTTTAAACTTAACTGTACTCTACCATCCTCAGCTATAGACATATTCTATTCACATTTATTCTAGTTTACATTTCTTACCCAACTACCCCTGAAATTGTAC
Source organism: Protopterus annectens (assembly GCF_019279795.1). Taxonomy (NCBI): domain Eukaryota; kingdom Metazoa; phylum Chordata; order Ceratodontiformes; family Protopteridae; genus Protopterus; species Protopterus annectens. The sequence goes on from NC_056730.1 coordinate 1,031,117,057, forward strand.
ATACTTAATGCAGATGCTTTACAATGTTACTGTTTGCTGCTTTTGTTTCCTTGTGTATGTGTCAGTACAATCTATTTTTTTTTTAATATATTTTTTGACGGAACCTGTAACTGGACTGCCTTAACCTATTAATGTGTGCCTTTAATTTGTGTTTCTTTTCTACTTGTATTTTGTATAATAGATTTCAATTTAATAACTGTGTTCTGCATAACCCTGCACTTTCATACTAACTGCCTTTGTGGAGCTTTTCTCCATTGTCCTCCACTAAAAATAGGCTCTTCTTGGCCCATTAGACTTTCTTGGTAAACAAATGACAATAAATAAATAAATAAATAAATAAATAAATAAATAGATAAATGAAATATTGTCCCTATCCCCTTCAATAAAACACACCACATCAAACTTTTGTTACTTTTGATGGCCTTTATTAAAAATGTATTAATCATAGTTTAACAACTTTCTTAAACTTAACTTTATTGCTCAACAAAATAAGCCATGCATCTTGGCTTACAAAATTCACTGAACAATTATTACTAACTAGAGACCAAGCCTAGAAAGATTGGCAAAGAAATAAAAATGAAACCAACCAACTAAAATACAACCATCAACTTAACAAGGCAAAAAAACTAGTCACTGCTCACAAAAAAAAATACTTTTTCTCAGACCTGCCAAATCAACAACCCTAGAACATTCTGTAAATCTATTTCAGCTCTCCTTACTCCTGGAATGTCTCAAAATCCATCACCAGCCCTAGATAAAGAGACAACTCAAATAGCTGACATGTTTACCTCCCATTTCATTGAAAGTATACAAAAACTTGTAAACTTCTCCACACCTAATAACTGCAATCACACAGAAAATCTAACCCAAACAGACTCTGACAATAGCTACTCCAGTGCAAACACCCACCACCACTGCACCTGCACAGATAGGCCCACAACAACCACTTTCTCTCTACGAACTGTACCTACCTCACTTATACACAAACTTCTTATCAAACTAAAACATTGCTCCCTCTCTGCTGACAGTCTTCCTCCAGAGCACACCACCAGGAATGAAGACAACCTTGCTGCCAGAAAAAAAGTTTATTCATTTAGCGCTTTCATCTGTAAAAGACCAGACGTCATCAGAACAATTTTAAATATAAAACACTCCCCTTAAATACTAACATTAACAAGTCACATTATCAATTCAATTACCATCTTAAAAATACAAGCACTTAAAATATCACACACTTCAATGTAAAACAACCAAACCTTTTCATTTTAAAAATACTAGAAATACGGGTACACTTGTTTAGCCCTGGGAATTGTGTAGCATTTTGTCTTAATTGCCAATGCAGCTCACATTCCTCTAATTTTTCAGGGACCATTCTCCCTTGTACATCATAATGAATCTGTTTAATAACTAAAAACTTAAATTTATGGTCCCCCGACTTCTCTACATGCCTACTTAATGCATTGGTTTTAACCTTTTTAGAGATGTCAGAAATGTGTTCATATACCCTAGATTTAAATGCTCTAATAGTTTTTCCTACATAAAATGCAGGACAAGTCAAACACTTTGCCAAATAAGCAATGTCCCTAGATATAATTTAATACCATTCAATGTAAAAACATTTCCAGTTTCCACAATGTGCATACATTTAAAATTGCCTGTTCTCTTGTTTGTGTAACCACCTTTTATTGAAAGTTCTCCCCTTTCCATAAGATTCATAACATTTAAATCCCTTTTAAAAGTAAAATTGGGGGTGCTGCCAAAGAGCTCTAATAATTCCTGATCAACAATTAGTAAGGGGCCAGTTTTTCTTTATGCTGTCACAAATGTCACCACTATCCTTGTTATAAGTACTAACAAAGGAAAAATGTCCTTCATCCTTTTTGTTTTTAGTACCAAAACCTGAAACCACATCAATTCCCTTAGTCTTGTTTAAAATAGGAAAATAAACATTCCTGTTTCTTTTCTTCACAATTTCTTTGTGTAAATCATTCAGTAAAGACTCAGGATAACCTCTTGCTCTAAACATTTTAAGAATAAATTCAATTTCAAGATTAAATTTTACCTCATTTGTCACCATTCTAGCTGCCCTGACCAATTGTCCTTTTACCACTGCTCTTTTTTGGTGAGGTGGATGGCAGCTAGAATTGTCCAAATATGAGTTTGAAAATAAGAAGTTATGTACTCACCATAACGTTCCATCTGAGTAGGTAAACTTCATTTGTCAGCAACCTATGGGATTCGGATCTGACCTCGGATCCGAGCCAGCAGTTTTCAACAGCTTTAGATCTGAGCTCCAAGCTCCTCCCCTACCCATAATCCCCTGCCAACCCTGACTGACCTCAGATCAAGTTTGCCCAAAAGCAGATACTGCCCAAAGACTAATACTTTCAAGATAAAGTGGGTAACACCCATGGACCTGAGTATGAAAACATTCATAAGTGAGGGGTGCAGGAGGGAGGGAGGGATGGTTGCTGACAAATGAAGTTTACCTACTCAGATGGAACGTTATGGTGAGTACATAACTTCTTAATCTGAAGTAGTTAACTTCATTTGTGCAGCAACCTATGGGACAGAGTCCCCAGCTACCTGAACATTGGGCGGCCTTCATGGAAGGATGTTTCGGAGCACTGCAGAGCCAATGGATGCTCTCCCTCTGGAGATAATGTCCAATTTATAGTGATTGATAAAGGTATGAGATGAGGCCCAAGTGGCTGCTGAACAAATATCATCCAAAGAGACTCTAGCCCTAAAAGCCGCAGAGGTTGACATAGACCGAGTAGAGTGGGCATGGACTCCCTGAGGTGTGGGCCTGCTAAAAGGATACACTGCGAGATCCATCTAGACAGCGTGACTTTAGACACAGATTTACCCAAGTTAAATTTGGCAAAGAAGACGAACAACTGGTCAGATTGCCTATGACCAGATGTCCTGTGGATGTAGAAGCGAAGTTGCCTATGCACATCCAGTGAGTGTAATTTATATTCCCCTTTGTTTTGGTAATTAGGGAAGAAAACTGGTAGGTTGATGGACTGGTTAATATTCGATTCAGAGGCAATCTTGAGAAGAAAGGAGGGATTGGTCCTGAGGTTAACTCTATCCTTGTGAAAAGTCAAATATGGGGGTTTTACACAGAGTAGTTCAGAGACCCTTCGAGCCGAGGTGATAGCGACAAGAAAGGCCGTTTTCCATGACAAGAATTTAAGATCTACTGAAGCTGCAGGCTCAAACGGGGGAGTTGTTAAGGCCTGAAACACCAGCGTTAAATCCCAAGGAGGGACTACATCCTTCACTGGAGGTCTGAGCAGAAAGGTGCCCTTCAAAAAGGTCTTACACAATTTTGTGGTGATCAAAGGGCCCAGTTCATTTCCCATGTGATAATGAGAGATAGCTGCTAGTTGAACCTTGACTGTGGAGGAGCTAGCCCCCTGATGAAACAGCCCTGACAGGAAGTCTAATACCACTGGCAAGGGAGCTGTGAAAGGATCCAAATTTCGACGTTCTGCCCAAATGGAGAAACGTTTCCATTTGCTACTATAGACCTTTCTAGTAGAAGGCTTGGGCGCTGCTACTAGAATAGTTTTAACTGGGGAAGAGATACCGGGAGTCCTAGCTACAAGTGGAACTGGAGCAGCCAAGCTGTGACCTTGAGATTGTCCAGATTTGGGACTGGGAGATCTAGGGGGTGGGATATTAGATCTGGATGGGGATCCAGAATCGAAGGGGGATTCGTCGGATGAGACCAAAGGTAAGGGAACCAGGGTTGATGAGGCCAGAATGGGGCAATGAGGATTATCCTGCTCCCCAACCGGTTGGATTTCTGCAGAAACTTCAGCATCAGAGGAAGAGGAGGGTAAGCATAAAGTAGACCGGGAGGCCAAGCATGCACCAGAGCATCTCTCGGAGGTTCCTTGGAGGGGGAAATGAGAGCGAAGTAGTCGTAACATTTTGTGTTCGAGGGAGAAGCAAAGAGATCGCAACAGGGTTGACCCCATTTGGTGAAAATCCGATTCGCTATCTTGGGATTCAGAGACCACTCGTGTGGTAACAGGATGGTGCGACTTAGTCTGTCCACTAGGATGTTGGACTGCCCCGGAATGTGCGTTGCTATAAGAAAGCGGTTGGTGGAGATCGCCCATTCCCACACCCTCATGGCCTCTTGACAGAGTGGGTAGGACCTGGTTCCCCCCTGTTTGTTGATGTACCAGACAACAGACATATTGTCTGACTGAATCGCAATAGTTCCTACAGGAAGAAGGTGCTGAAGTGCTTGCAACGCTAACAGCACTGCCCTCATCTCTAGGACATTGATATGCAGAGAGGTCTCCGTGGGGTCCCATGTGCCTTGGACTGTCCTGCCCGAACAATGCCCCCCCCACCCGAGGCAGGAGGCATCCGTGGTCACCGTGGCTAGGGGAGGGGCCATAGGAAATGGGCATCCTTCCTGGAGGTTCGGAGATTAGAGCCACTATAAGAGGGCCCTCTTGCAAGCCCTGCTGAGGGGAATGGGATGGCTCAGAGGAAATCGAAGGAAGGACCTCTGGACCTGGAGGGTCCATTGCAAGACCCTCATGTTCAAACGCGCCATTGGCAAAAGGTTGATTGCCACCACCATTGAGCCTAGAGCCCTCAGGACCAATTCCGCTGGAGAGATGGAGAATGTAGAATGGCCCACACATGTAGCCTCAGGGTTCATAGCCAGTCTGTGGTCAAGAAAGCTAGGAGCTGGTTTGTGTCTAATCTTGCCCCTATGAAGTCTATAGTTTGAGTCGGGGTAAGAGACGACTTCTCTGTGTTGATAGTGATCCCCAGCCAGGGAGCTAGATGAAGAAAGTAGTTTCTGGCTGCGCAGAGTAGATGCCTTGTCGGGGTGGTCAGGAGCCAGTCGTCCAGGTACGGGTAGACCTGGATTCCCTGGAGCCTCAGGTGGGCCACAATCACTGCTAACACTTTGGTGAACACCCTGGGGGCTGTGGTGAGACCAAAGGGAAGGACCCTGAATTGGAAATGACTGGCTCCTAGCCAGAAGCAGAGGAACCTTCTGGATCGCCTGTCCATCAGAATGTGGTAGTACGTATCCTTGAGGTCTATTTGGTTACTGACAGGTTCAGGGAGGAGAGGTTGAGGATGGGTCTTAAGTCCCCTGTCTTTTTTGGCACCAAAAAGAACCTGGAGTAAAACCCCAACCCGCACTGGTCTGGGGGGACGTGTTGGATGGCTCTTTTTTCCAGCAACTGTTGGATTTCTGTTGCTGCGGCCTCCCTCTGATCGGGTGGGACATCGGGGAGGTATCTGGGGCTGCGTGGGTAAAGAGAAAAGGGAATCTGATATCCTCTGGATATAATGTGAAGCACCCAGCGGTCTGTCGTGATGGACTCCCAAGCTGCTAGGTGCTTTGAGAAATGCCCCCCCGACTGCCTCCAGAGTGGAGCAGTCGGGCAACCCCTCAGGGGTGTTGTGTGTGTTGGTCCAAGAAGGGTTCTCTGGATCCAAAGTTGCGCGGGCCCCCTCTGCCTCTAGGGCGGTGTCCACCCTGCCCTTCTCTGCTGCGGAAGGGCTGGGAGTCCTGACCGGGACAAGACTGTTGCGACTTCTGGAACCACATCTTCTTCTGTCCCTTTTGGTTCTTGGAGAAGGACGTCTGGGGAGCAGAGAAGTGGACTCCGATGGCAGACAACATCTTCCCATCCTTCTCACTCTGGACCAAGGTATCGTGAACAGTTTTGCCAAAGAGGGCAGAGCCATCGAAAGGGGCATTAGCGAAAGATGCCTTGAAGGGTTCCACGAAATCACAGTGCCGGAGCCAGGCCTGACGCCTCATGACAAGGCCCGCTCCACTGGCTCTAGCAGCTCCCTCCATGGCATGGGATAGAAGCTGTATAGAGGTGTTTGATATGGATCGGAAAGTGGCCATCCGGGTGGAGTGCAAACGTTTGTCCTCCGCTGACATGGACTAGGAGGGTGACGCAGCGTACTCTTTGATAAGGTCCCGCTGCAGCCGAAGCACATGTGCCATGTAGTTCAGTGACCTCACAGAGAAGGTAGCCAAACTAAAGACCTGCTTCCCTAAATGGTCCATCGACCGAGACTCCTTGTTCGGGTGATGAACCGAGGGACTCTCCTGAGCTAGTTCCCTCTTGGTGGCAGCCGCCACCAACATGGCATCTACAGGGGGACCCTTACTCCAGTGGGATTTGTCAGATGGTGGGCTAAGAATTTTGTCTGGGCATTTGGGGATTGGCTCCACAGTGTCCAGCTCCTTCCATGCCCTGGTAGTAATCAAATCTGCCAGGGGGTCGGCCGGAGGGGACACCCAAGAGGTAGATGGGCCTGCTTCAAACACCTCCAGGAACACAGATTCGTCCGAGGTAGGCTTTGGGGCAGACCACCCCCCCTTTATCCTGAGCATCTCCATGATGTCACCAAATGAGACATCTTCGGTGGGTGATCTTGGGGAGCCTTCCCACTCCTCCAAATCCGTGTCCTCAGTCAAGGAGTCGGGGTAGTCCAGGTGCCTCCTTTTGCACTTTCGCTTGTGAGGAACCTCCTCGGGGGGGCTGTCCAAGGAGGTCTCACCAGCCACGTCTTGTTCCAAAGGAACGACCTGGAATGTCAGAGCAGGCTGTCCCTGGGGCCGGGTGATGGATGTCGGGCCCAAAAGAGAAGGAGTGCAGGGTGGAGCCGTGGCAAGGGCCGGGGGCCTGGAATCTCTCGACAGGGCCCTCTCCACCACATTGAATGCCGAGGGAGAGCTGCTCTCTCTGGGATCCGAAAGCAGACCCTCACTCAGATCTGATGGATGGATCGGGGCCGGTGCCGAAGCGATCGGATCCGATGGACCAGTATGCTCTGACCTGGACGGAGCCGAAGGCATACCGATACCGCCGACCTGAAACTCAGCCCTCAGCTCCGAGAGCTTGGATCCGAAGAAAATGGACCTGACAGACTCGAGGGAAGTATCGGCGCTGAAGTACCTGAGACTATCAGTGCCGACACACCCCCGGCTCCAAGGCTGCCCGGCTCCGAAGACTCCGAGCCCGGGAAGCGGGACGGAGAAGGAGCTATCGGGGCAAAAAAGGGGTTGAGCTTCCCCCCGGATGGGGGGGGGGCAGGAGCACTCCCATCTGCAGTTAGGCCTGGAGGAATCTTCTCATCATCCGGTCCAAATCTGCATCCGTGAGACTTCAGGTTGATCTTGATAAGGCCACCGAGGCAGGACAGGAGTGTCGCCTTGATGACCTCGAAGGAGATCGGATCTCCTCCTCCTCAGGACCCGGTGAAAAGCACAGGGACCAGAAATGAGACAGAGGAGACCCAGAAGTCCTGGAGGGAGAAGACTGCTTAGCCAGGGGGGCCGAAGCGGAGGCCTTGGCTCGCCACTTGTGGTGCTTCTCCCTCCTTTTCTCTTTCCTGGCCTCCCTCTCCTCCGGGCCTAAGGCGGGAAGTTGAGTCCCGGCCGGGGTGAGGGAAGCAGGAGTGGCAGCTGCCTCAGCGGGAGCCACAGGAGAACCGGAGTTAAAAGTCGAATCTGGGGGCAGAAGACCCGCCAGAATCAGCTTCGACCTCTGGTCCTTGAGTGCTCTGGGGATGAACGCCGCACAGATGGAACAACCAGAAGACAAGTGTTCAACCCCAAGGCACAACACACACCGAGTGTGGCCGTCCACCGGGGACAGCTTATGGCCACACTCGGTACACTTAGAAAAGATCAATTTTGGGGCATCAGCCATTTTAACAAAAAGAGAGAAACACACACGTTAGGCCTCAAACACACACACACACACAACCCTAATGGAACCATGAAGGAAGGGGGAGGTAAAAGACAAAAAATATAGAGTTAAACTAGAGAGGGTTTTTACAAAAAGGGACCTGTAAACACACGCAACCAAAAAACAGAAGAAAGGAGAGGAAAAAGGTACATTTTTTTCTCACAAAAGTCTCGAAAGCTTGGAGCTGTAGATCAAGCTGCTGTTGGATAATCGCGGCAAACTAGATCTGAGGTCAGTCAGGGTTGGCAGGGGATTATGGGTAGGGGAGGAGCTTGGAGCTCAGATCTAAAGCTGTTGAATACTGCCGGCTCGGATCCGAGTTCGGATCCGAATCCCATAGGTTGCTGCACAAATGAAGTTAACAACTTCAGATTGTAGGTTTCCTGAAGATCCTAGAATTTAATAATCTCTGTTCTGAGTCTAATGAAATTTCCATGTCTAAATAGGATATCTTTTTGTCACTGTACTCATGTGTGAATTTTAAAAATTCCACCGTGCTACTAATGTAATCAAAAAATTCTTCTAATTCATTCAATGAGCCTCTCCAGACAAGAAAGATATCGTTCAAAAAACGTGTGTAGTTGGATATAAAAACACTATATTTACTTGAAAACAGCATATTACATTCCCAAAAGCACATGATTAAATTAGCAAAGGTTGGCGCACAGGCTGCCCCCATGGCAACCCCTACTTTTTGTCTAAAATATTGCCCTTCAAAGAAAATAAAGTTAAGTAGTACCCCTTCCATTAAAGTAATTACGGTGGTAATTTTGTGCCCATCAAATTTCTTTGAAATTAACAATTGTGCTTTTAGCCACTCAAGACCTATTTGGTGAGGAATAACACTAAATAAATTATTTACATTCATTGTCACAAAATAAATTTCCCCCAACAATTCTATTTTATTTAGATTTGCCAAAAAGTGCCAAGAATCTCTACAAATGCATTCAAATACTTGAAGTGCCTTTTAAAACTGCTTGTCCAAAAATTGCGCAATAAAAAAGTTTTGGATCTCTTGGAATCTATGATAGGTCTAAATGGAAGGTTAATTAAGGTTTTATTGATCTTAGGTATGCCAAATATACTACCTACAACTGGATGTTAATTTTTCAAAAATATGTATTCATCTAATGTAATGTTCCCTTGAATAATCAAGTCCTGTAATAGTAAATCTATTTTAAGCCAAGCAATGTTTCTATCATTACGAGACATTTTGTCATATGTGCCATCCATTAAAATATTATTCATGGCACACACATAATCCACTTGGTCCATAATCACCATTCCATTGCCCTTGTCAGGCTTCATGATACGTATTTCTCTATCGTGTATAATATCATTCAATAATATGTTTTCTTCTTTACTTAGGTTGTCATAAGCAAATACATCCTTGTTTTTCTTTTTAATAATATTCCTAAAATCCAACTCACAAGTTTTTTCAAATGCCAATAGTTTACTATTCAGTGGTGGGTTAAATGTGCTGGACCTTTTGCAAACAGTCCCTCAGTTTTCTACATTACTCCTCTGATTACAAAAATACATTCCTAAGTTCAATTTTCATAAAAACATCTTAATGTCTATCAACAAATCTGCTATATTAGCACCTATACTTGGCACAAAAGTGAACCTTTTAGAAAATAAGCCCACGTATAACAAATCAACATTTTTACTGGAATAATTAAATAACTTAAAATCACCTTTTTTTTGTTCAAAAGAACCACCGGGGACATCCCTCCACATGCTATGTCTAATACTATTTTAGTGTTGTCACCAAAACTTATGGGACTAAAACAAAAATCAACCTCTGCATTTAAGTCCATGCTATCCATACTCACTCTCCCTTTTAATGGGCTGACCTCACTACCCTCTGTGTCCGAGGGTACAGAATGCATTGTCCAAACACTATTATTTAAAACACTATTGTTTAGCTCATTGTTGACCCCAACTGTATTGTTAGTGTAATCTAACAAGTCCGCTAAACGCAACTCATTTGTAGTGTGCATTACATCTGTGTTTTTGTAAATTACAGTGTCTGTTACATTGCAAACTTGGTCCCCCCTTGTAATGCTGATAACAGTGTTCATTTCTACATCATTTGTACATATAATACAAGAGGAGACCTTACCTAAAGTCTTGCTTTTCACCACTCGTTGCATCTGTTGAATCTGTTGTTGCCTCTCTTGAGTCTTGCTCCCTGTTTCTGGTAGTTTTCTGATGGATACATCTCTTGGTAACTGTTGTTCCTCACCAGCTGAAAAGAATAATACTCCTGTTGAACTCGATTCTGCAAATGCTGTGAATGCCTTAACTTAGGAGTACCCTGGGCAGACTGTTGTTGTGAACTACGTCTCTGTGTCATTTCCTCATCCAGTAAGGGCACATTTTCACTTGGCGTCGATCTTTTGTTGCCTGGAGATGTAGTTAACTTAGGATATGCCCTCCCTTTGCTGTATTCCTCCAAATCTCTTTTCAACTTATTGCATTTGCGAAACAAAAATATCAGTACATATACTATCAACTTTACTAAATGCTCTATCAAAGGAATTCTTTACTTGAAAGAATAACAAGTCGCAATAATACAGTCAATATGTTCCTCCAATACTTTAGCTAATTGCTCTATTTTTAAGCTGTTGTATTTAATCATCAGTCTTAGTACATTTAAACCTGTCGTATTAAATAACTTTTCAAGTTCCTTAATGAATTCAGTGTTATTATTAGCACCATTTGGTATACAGCTTACTCTAAGACCCTTGGAGACTTGTTGCAATTCAATGTTTCTTTCTAAGTACTTGTTCTCAAGCTGTAATTTTTTTATATTGTAACAAAGAATCCTCAAATACCTTGAGTCTGTCATGAATAGTTGAAACACTTGGTGTTTGTTGCCTATTGGTACTGGCTTCCTGATTAAAATCAAAGGTATTGTTTTTCCATTCTGTATTGATTCCAGATTGATCTATGCAGGAAGTGTTCTCTGTGGAAGGTGTTGGTTGGGTCAAGGGAAGACCCAAACTACCATATAACTGTAGTGATGAATCCACAATTTTCTGCATTTGTGCTGTTGCATTAGAAAGCTGCAAACCCACTTGTTGCAGTTGGTTTGATAATTCCACTTGCATGTTAGTGATACCAGAGTTTTGGTTAGCCACAGACTGTCCTCCACTCCCAGAGGCTTCTTTAGACATAATAACCAATAAGTCCAAACAAACAAATGTATTACAAGCCACCAGGAATGAAGACAACCTTGCTGCCAGAAAAAAGATTATTCATTTAGCCCTTTCATCTGTAAAAGACCAGACTTCATCAGAACAATTTAAATATAAAATGCTCCCCTTAAATACTAACAAGTCACATGATCAATTCAATTACCATCTTAAAAATACAAGCACTTAAAATATCACACACTTCTATGTAAAACAACCAAACCTTTTCATTTTTAAAATACTAGAAATACTGGCATAGCCGTTTAGCCCTGGGAGTTGTGTAGCATTTAGTCTTAACTGACACTGTAGCTCATATTCAACAAGAGAACAGGCAATTTTTAAATGTGGGAGGTGTAACCAATGTATGCACATTATGGAAACTGGAAATGTTTTTACATTGAATGGTATTAAATTATATATAAATTCACATTTTGATTGTTCATCTAGGGACATTGTTTATTTGGCAGTGTTTGACTTGTCCTGCATTTTATGTAGGAAAAATTGTTAGAGCATTTAAATCTAGGATATATGAGCACATTTCTGACATCTCTAAAAAGGTTAAAAACAATGCATTAAGTAGGCATGTAGAGAAGTCAGGGGACCATAAATTTAAGTTTTTAGTTATTCAACAGATTCATTATGATGTACAAGGGAGAATGGTCCCTGTAAAATTAGCAGTTAAGACTAAATGCTACACAATTCCCAGGGCTAAACGAGTGTACCAGTATTTATGGTATTTTAAAAATGAAAAGGTCTGGTTGTTTTGCATAGAAGTGTGTGATATTTTAAGTGCTTGCATTTTTAAGATGGTAATTGAATTGATCATGTGACTTGTTAGTGTTAGTATTTAAGGGGAGTGTTTTATATTTAAAATTGTTCTGATGAATTCTGGTCTTTTACAGATGAAAGTGCTAAACTAATAAACTTTTTTTCTGGCAGCAAGATTGTCTTCATTGCTTTCTGTTTGTAATACATTTGTTTGTTTGGACTTATTGGTTATTATTTCCTCCAGAACACCTAAAGCTCACCACAGATGCAATAGCCTACCCAGTTAGTAAACTGATCAATAGGTCCATCTCCAAATCCAGCATCCCTAAGATCTGGAAAAAAAATATATCATCATTCCCTTACACAACTCCATATTCCCTTTCATTCTCAACCCTACTAACATCCCCCAAGGCTTAATATTAGGACCCCACCTATTCAACATTTTTATCAATGACCTGGACTAATCAAGCCAACAAGGCTCGCTAGTTCAGTGAATTATCCAACTATCAACCTATCACTAGTCTCTCCCTTCTTTCTAAATTATTTGAAAAGTGCATACACTTACAACTAATAAAATTTCTCTTAAACAACAATCTTCTTTCTCCCACCCAACACCATTTTTGGCCAGCACATAGTCCTTCCACAGCAGAGCTATCCTTCACAAATACTGTGAACAAAGTTATGGATACAGACCAATGTACATCAGTAATCCTACTTGACTTATCAAAGGCCTTTGATACAGTGTCACATCATAAGCTTTTACAACAACCTTCTATACTAGAATGCTCTCAAACCACCTAAAAATGGTTCTTCAATTATTTAACCAACAAGCAACAATGTGTAAGTGGCAAACTAGTCAATCTGAATACCAGGAAAATCGAACTGAAGTCCTCCAAGGGTCCATTCTTGGACCTTTGCTCTTCAATATATTAATTAAAAACTTTCATACTGCCTCCCTTCAAAACACATTCATCCAATATGGTGATGATTCTGCTATTATTTCTACTTCCTATAACCCTCAACACCTCTTAAAAGTCACACAGGATACATTCACCTCTATCGAAACTTGGCTAAATGATGCACATCTACTACTAGACCCAAATAAATCTAAGCTCCTATTGTTCTCACCAAAGTAATTCACACATGAGTTCAAAATTTATTCAAAGAATAAAACTCAAATTGAAATAGAAATACAGGCAAAAGTATAGTTATCACTATAGACAATAAACATACCTTTCAACAACATATAGTCAATACAATTAAAAAAAAAAAACACATCAAACTCTGTAAACTGTGCAGACACAAACAGTTCATGGATCCCTCAAAACCAAAACAACACTTGAAAATACCCTCCTACTCCCTTCCCTTCTTTATGGGGCCCCTATACTCACTGACCTCCATACATTCCTAAAGAACAAATTCCAATCATGCTACCACAAAATTGCTAAATTTGCAACTAGTGTACCCAATCTCACACACCATTGCTATGCCCTTAACAAATGAAACTGGTTAGAATCCTGCCATTATCTGAATTTTGTGCAACTATCTTGGTCACAAAATTATTTACAAACCTGATAGCTGCCTCACCTTAATGCCTACCTTACAGCCTTACTCCTCATCCAGAAATCTCTGTTCTACCAACAAACTACTGTTAAAAGTACATCGACCTACTAAAAGAGCCGGGCACAGCCACTGCTCCTATGCCATAGCAAAACTTTGGAATGCACTACCTCCAGATATTATTGCCATTGAATCCTTTAAGACCTACAAACTCACACTGAAAGACTACTTCCTCAACTCCTACATCTGCCCATGCTCCTAAGCAAAGGCTATGTTACATAATATATCTCCCCTACCTCCCCCTCCTCTTCCCTCTTCACATCTGTCTTTTAAACAATCTTCTGGCAACTTTTCTATTGTCTGTCTTTCCAGAACTATTATCAAAACTTTTTCCTATTCTTCATTCCATCTCCTTCTTCTTACGCAACCATCATTATACATCTCTCCTATATGTTGTAGAAGCTTTTGCTCTCCCTAATATATTATATATATTAACCACTATCATTTTTATAATTACAAAGTCAATATGCACTATTCTATCACAACTTATCTGCCTGCAATTCAAGTCAAAACCTAAACTGATTTCTTTCTGGAAAAGTATGTTAATGTCTTTTATATTTTAGAATTGTATAATCGTTGAATGACTATATTTGTACTATTGGAGGTTTTCTCCCTGTGCCTCCTTGGACTTTCTCAGTCACCAAATGTCAATAAATAATCAATAATAAATAAATACATTTAATTTATTAATCACAACATAAAGATCTATGTAACAATTTACCAGGGCAGTGTGTCCCCACTCACCCTGGCCAAATAAGCAACATCACCACCACTGCTCACTCACTCTCACTTATGAAGCCAATGTCCCACTGCTCACTTTCAACCTCTAAACACCTTGAATCCAACCAACACCAGAGGGTAAACAGAAGACAGACAAGCCTGCCCCTCGTCTGTGGCTAAGACACATCAATCTAAAGAATAACTACCCCTCCATGTCATAAAAAAAATAATAATACAATAAATAAAAGAAGAGGGAGGGTGGGAAGTAAGTCCATGCCTAAATCTAATCCCTTCCTCAGCTACACTGACATAAAACTCTTTAAGCCCCTCCTTTGGCCTACTTCACTTCCTTCACAACCCTCCTTCCCCTTAACTTAACTCTTCCTTACCCAAGAAGCTACCAAACCTCCTTTGACTCCCTTGCCAGCCTAATCTCCCATCCTGTTTCCCTCCCCAAACTCTCAGGCCCCTTTTTTGCCCATTCTCCCCTAACCACTAAGCAATGAAGATATCTCGGGACAAATAATTTTTTTCCCAAACCTCACTTGCCCCAATCCCATTCAGTAAAACACACTACACCAAATTGCATCTGATGACCTTTATTAAAAGCTTTCTTAAAAATAATTTTATTACACAACATTTAATTTATTAACCAAAACATAAACATCTATGCAACAATTTACCAGGGCAGTGTGTCCCCACTCACCCTGTTTAAATAAGCATTATCATCACCACCACTTGATTACTCTCACTTATGAAAGCAGAGTCCCACTACCCACTTTCATCCCAAACTCCCTAAATCCAACCAACACCAGAGGGGGGAATAGAAGAAGGACAAACCTGCTCCTCTTCTCTGCCCACCAGCCTAACACAGGCTGTTCTCCCTCATTTACTGTAACACATTCATGAGACCTTCCAAACAGAGCTAACTGTACATTAAATAAGTTTAACCCAAACTTGATGAGATGCACACCAGATGGAATCAAACCGGGACCCTGTCCTCAAAGTCCCTTTGCCCTGTCATATGAATACCCAGATTTGCCATTTGCCTTGCCAACCTAAAATTATCAAACCAATGAGCCCACACTATAGCCATAAAACTGACTGCATTCCTCCAAAATAAATGCGGTACTATTTCAGACTACTCAGTACACATACTTGTATATATCCTTTTCAAAGTAGCTAAATCCTCTAATATCCTATAAATCAACTAATGCTTCAGAATTATTGCCAAATCATTACCTTCCAAACTAACAACTATAACTCGCAGAAGCCTAGTCTGCGACTATATGTCTGTAAATTTCTCCAGAAGCTGATGCCACCTAAGACTTCTGATACCAAGCCATACAACTCTCCATCCAAAGAAATGTTTATCCAACTCACTGCCATCTGGTCTAACTGAAGCCTGCTTCACTGTCCTATGAATATAAGAATGACCCAGAATGACATTCTCCTTGCCTAAAACAGCAACAACAAAATAATTTACTAAAACCACAATATTAACCTATTACCTAATATAAGACAAAAAGACATTGGAACACCACCAGCCCACCCTCTTAATAACTTCCATAGACTTGCCTTCTCTTGCTAAGTCAGAGGCCCTCCCATTGTAAAAGGATTGAGTGGAAAATCTCTCCTCCCTGAAAACCAATACACCGAAAAGCTCTCCTCATCACACTTATAAACTGATTACCTGTTATCACCTTACCCCCCTTTCAAATGAAAAACCAAAACCTGAGGATTTCCTACATGAGGCCATAGTAATCTCTTGGCCCAACCCACTGGACACAACCAATCATCCCTGTCCATAAAACCATCTGCATGCCATTCCCCAACTGAGCCATCTTAGATCTACACAACCAAATCTGTAGTGATACAGAAAAAAACATCACTCCCACCAAACCAGTGACCTTAATAATTTGGACACCCTAAATGCTTCATGATACATCCATATAAACAGACAACATCACCCATAAAGTATACTCTCTTGAATCACCATTTACACAAGCTAAACCCAATAACAAAACCTTCAAAACCTAGCTTTTCAGCGACTATTGACTATCTGTCTTAACACCAGCAGTTCTACCCCATCTCTTCAACATATGATTTGCTGTCCAGTACTTAGTAAAGTCCTGCAACCCACTCACACAAATATTCTAAAAGAGGTCAAGTACCCCTTAACCAACTGAACAGCCTTATCTTGCACCCAAGTCTGAGTCAAGTATTAGGTTCATAGGTTCATAGGTTCATACTAGGCTATCTGCCCTAGGGCATTTATAAGCCTAGCCAGAGTGTGTTTGGCTTTCACCACCCATTTTAAATTATTTTTGCTATGCCCTTTTTCGAGGTTAGTATACTGTGCCTCTGTCTAACAGTGACACAGAAGTGATACCTGGTGTAAGCCTACGATCCCCCATCCACTCATCAAGATTCCTCTTGAAGAGAGTCAATGAGGGTCTCTGCCTAACCTGGACTGGGATTTTATTCCAGAGTGAAGGGAGCCTCTGGGTTATGAATCTGTCCATCCAGCATGTCCTATTTATTTTAGTGCTGAGGTTCAAGTCTCTCGAGCACGTAGCTCGATGGGATTTGGATTTTCTGAGGTGCAGCATGTCCATTAATTCCGGCTTGGACATGGCTTTATACGTCAGGCACAGATCGCCTCTGAGCAGGTGATATGCCACTGAGTAGAGCTGGAGTTTCTTTAACCGGGCAGCATATGGCATCTGTGTGAGCCCTTTGATCCTCTTGGTGAGGTACTTTTGGGGTCTTTCCAGTTGCTGCAGGTGTCTGGTAAGGTACATCCAAAAAGGGGCATTGTACTCAATTATGGGCCTGATGAGGGATGAGTAAAGAAGCACGATGACCTCTCCTGATCTAGATGTGAATCACTTCATATATTAAATGTTTTTCTAACCACTTTGGCCACGTGGTTGTCAAATGAGAGATTGCTATCAACTTGAGTCCCCAGGTCCCTAATTACTTCTTCTGTACTTAATGGATTACCACCTATGTGGTAATTTCTGGGCACTTTGTTTTTGCCAAAGGGGATGACTATACACTTTTTGGCATTTAGATTGAGGCCATGGCTCTGGCACCAGTTGTCTGTTTCTATGAGGCCCTTTTGGAGGATGCTTGTGTCAGCTGGAGAGTCGATTATGGCGCCCAGTTTGCAGTCATCTGCAAACTTGGTCAGCCACAGTCCTTCCATGTTGGCCTGTACCTCCAAGAAATATATACCGAACAAGAGAGGTCCCAGGACTGAGCCGTGTGGGATGCCACTTGTAACTGGTTTGGAGTCTGACATGGCTCCAGCAATTCTAACCATGTGGGTTCTGTCCTTGAGCCAGTTTGCAATCCATCTAGTGACATAGGGGTTTATATTTAAGCTGGTGAGCTTATCTATAATGCCTGAGTGGGGTATTGTATCGAAGGCTTTTGCGAGGTCCAGGTAGGCTGTGTGGACCACCTTCCCCTCGTCAATGGCATTGGTGACTGTTTCAAAGAAATCGACCAGGTTTAAGAGGCAGGATCTGCCCTGAACAAAGCCGAACTGGGTAGGATCCAGTGTCTGTAGGTCCCCAATATCTTTATTTATGAGGTCCATGATGATCCTTTCCATAGCTTTGCAGACCAAGCTAGTCAGGCTTATGGGGCAATAGTTTCCAGGATCCGTTGAGGCACCACCTTTGTGGAGAGGGACCACTGTTGCTGTACGCCACTCCTTGGGTACATATCCTGTAGTAAGGCTGAGATTGAACAGTAGTTTTATGTTTGGATTTAGCTCTTCTTGGAGTTCATGTAGGATGCAGCCCGGGACACCGTCTGGTCCCATTGATGCTGTGTTTTTTGCTTTGGAGAGGGTGGCTCTTACCTGAGCATCTGAGATGTCAGGGGGGCAGCACTCTGCTGGGATAGATATTTTCCCTTTTGGTGGGGAGGGGGGGGGTTGCGCTGAACCTGTCAGCTAGGATGTTGGCAATGTCTGTGGGTTCAGTGTATTTTTTGTCATTTTGGACTAATTCTGAGCATATCTGGGAATTCCAACCCAGGTTCCTAACATAACTAAAGAAAGCCTTGTTATTATCCTTAGTGTCCTGTGCAATTTTTTTCTCAAAGCTGGCCTTAGACGATTTTATGAGTGCCCGTAGTATTTTGCTAACACTGATCAGAGATGCCATCCCTTTTTGGGATTTTGCTCTATCATGTAGTAGCTTCCTCCTTCTATTGTATAATTTGTTTATGGCTGTGGTCCACCAGACAGGACGTCTGCCTTTGGAGGATTGGGTCTTGGTTTTATTTGGGATTGCATGATCCATGCATTCCTGAAGGTGTTCATAGAATGCGTTTATAAAGGAGTCTGCAGGACTGCTAGGTGTCTTTACTGGAATGTGTTGCTATGGCTTTTCTATTTTCCATTTACATTCACTACTTGTAATGCTTGCTATATTTCTTTCAGCAGCAATTCCTTATATGTTTGGTGTGGTTTGGTGCTACTGCATGCAGTCTGGTCTGGCCAAGGTGTGGGTCTTGACACCTACAAGGGTATTTTATTTTGCTGCTGAGCAGTACTGGGGCCTTGTACTTTGTACTAACAGTTATGGATAGCAGGCACATGCAGCACTTGTAAACTGCTATACTGTCCTTATTTTATTAGTTGGCTACATCCTTTGATATTTCTGGGTTGTACTCCTACATGAGGGTGTGCTTGTGGAAGCAATTCTACAGCTATTCACAGAGTGTGTAACAGCAGACAGAATGATATGCCTGTGAGTTTGTGACACTTGAAGGCCTCAGATACTCTCAGGTGTATCTTTTATCAGCCTCAGGGAATGGTACATATCAGTGGGATACACCCGTGGTATATTTCAGATATTCTGCAGTTGTGACTGTGGGGTATTTTGAGCATATGTATTACTACACCATTTCTGACATGCAAGTAGTGCATACTTTAAGTAATTGACAGTTACCATTACGTGGGATTCCACACCTTTCTGCCTACTGTTAGTACATTTCACAGGGTGTCAGTGGGGCACAGTTAACATTTGTTTTCAAATCAGGAACATCCCTGTAAATCAGTCACAGTTGCGAGGTCTGGCCTCTTACCTATTCAAATATGGCAGTGTTTATCCTGCTCTGATAGTGCGTGTGGTTTGCAAGGTGCTACTGTCACATTATTACCTACTAGCTACCTACTAGCATGGCTGTTTGTCTTCTCACACTAATGTAATGCAAATCCACAAGAATTGCCAGTAAAGATACAAGAAAAGCTTTGTGTAATAGCCTTCCTATATTCCCTTTACATTCAGTCCTACTATTTCATGATATATTGCTTTCAGCACAAAGTTCTTGTATATCAGTCATGGCTTAGTGGTAAGTCATGCAGACTAGTGTTTCCAAGGTCCTGGGTTCGAGACTGACAGAGGAATTTTATTTTGCTGCTGAGCAGACTACAGGCCTTGTCATTCAGAGTGACTAAGGCACTTTTAAGCAGTTGTAAACGGGTTAGCGCTGGTTTGCGCAGTGCTCACACATGCGCACTGTCACTTAGCTTTGCGCACACATGCTTAGCTAAGCGCACACAAGCGCACACCCGCTTACAACTGCTTAAAAGTGCTTACTCTCGCGCACATTCGAGCTAATTTCTTTGAAAGAAAAGAAAATGGGAGATAGGAAAGTGGTGAAAAATGGGGCACAAAGAGGGTAGGACAGTAGGAAAACAAGCTCGGGATTTGCATGAAGGATGTAGGAAAGGCCCATAGCTGCCCATTTCTTTATCAGCAACAGCTGTGCATATGTGTGTAATTTGGTGTGAAATTTGAAACCTTCCACCCCTGAGAGAGGAGTGAGGACAACAAAATATGTTGTACAGCCAATTGTAATTACCAGCTCACATGTCTAGCAGACATGTCTGCAAAATGGGCAGCTATGTATGGGGCGTAATTTTTTTGCGGGAACAGAGTGCCCTTTTTTTATTTTTTTTCAGGTGAGAGTGGAATGTGAGGTACAGGAAGGAGGTATATTTGGGGAGGTAGGTAGGGGAGGTTAACAGACAAGACAAACAAGACACATACAGGGGCAGAGTATGACACATGTGGGGGGGCACAATTGACGGGGACGGATGTTTGGATATCGCGAGCCCATGAGCCCACAGATGGCAACAGTGGAACTGAGATCCCCACCCATGGGCAGTTGCCACTGTGCCGGGGGCTGTGTAGGACAGGCAGCAGGCACACCCGTGAGTTGTGCCATCCATGCCTCAAGCTGGCATAGGGGTTCAAGCACAGAATGCTTGATCTCGCTACGCACCACAGACCGGACACTTTAGAGGGTGAGTGGACGGTCTCCTCCAGCCACGCTTGCAGAGGGGGGATGAGCCCTATCCTCTGCAGCCCTTCCACCCAAAGGTGGCACAGGGCCACTGGAGGAGGTTCCGGCCTGGGTACTAGTGCCAGGTGCACTCGCCAGCTGAGATGGGAGAGGTGGGTCCGCTGGAACCCGCCTTCCCTGTTGTCCTATGTTTAGCAACATTTTATGACATTTTGGGTTAGTAACAAACAATACCATTCAAAATTAGTTGTAACAGCATGCATCAGTATTCCCATTAACCAAACACCCATGAAATCCAAACATTGAACAGCAAGCATAACACATGCATATTTTGAACAACAGTACACAATCCAACAGCATGCAGGGTTGATTGATGGCAACAGGCCATCAGGTTTGGATATGTGAACAGGGCACATGCATCAACGTACGTGCAAATATGTTTGAACCAACAGGACAAATGTCCATAGAAATTAATTGTGAATACACATACCCAGTTTGTTGTGGAATGACATTATTTGTGAATATAGGGTAGGGTGAAGAAATATTTCATTAACAACTTCAACTACCTATACATATGCTGTACATCTCTAGTAGCTGCAGATATATATACCCTAAAGGTCTTAGTACAGTTTCCTATATGTAACCTTAGGAATGTTGGCGATGGGACTGTTACTGCTACATTAATATACATTGCATTTTTATTCATACACGTTCATATCTGGCTGTGTTCAGGTACAGCATCCTGCTACATTTGATTTATATGGCTCTAGACAACTGTGGATGTTCATTATTTCATACAACTATACTATCTCCATATTGCAAGGGTACAGCAACATATCCAAATTGTGGGACAGACACATTCCAGCTTCAGTACTTTATTACAAACATTTCACTGTTTAGTTGTGGCTGTCTCATTCATTTCATTATGTACTGACTGCAGTATACTTTATTCAAGAGTTATAACAGCTTTCTTGGTCGATTCATACCTCTTTCTCACACTTTCACTTGTTTTATTTTTACAATTCAAGATGGTACTTAATTCTAGGCGTTATTAACATGTCTTACTTGGTTACAACAATCCTTTCCAACAGACTCACTTGTTTCATATGCCAGATTTTAAAATGGGATGTATTTGACACATGTCTATTGTCTTTAGCTGGTTTACCACTAATTTTTAGGCTGCAGCAGGTTATATGATATTACAATACAGGTGGAAAATCTCTATTTCAGACTTGTTTAATTTTTATTTCTGGATTACAGGCTGCATCACTTATCTAATCATACAGTACTAGCAGAATCTTTCTTCTAGTGTGATTTGAACTTTATTAATATGTAACTACACTGAACTCTTTTACAATCTGTCTCACTTATATTGTATAACAATTACAGAAAAATAATTACTAACCTGCCTGGCGGCTCAACCGCTCCAGCATATCACCATAGGCTTGCTGATTCGCGGAACGCACACCTGCAGCTGTAATATAAATGAAGTAATATTGGAACATACATCTCCATAATATCAGCTAGGATAATTTCTTAGTAAACCAAGTAAATTCCACGAAAATAAGAACCAACTGTAACGGTTAAGGAAGGAAGTGACTTGTTCAACTTGCAAATAGCAAAAGGTGTTCACGGCTAGTATGCACCAATAAATTCAATGATGAAATTAACACTCAAAGGCAGCAATAGCATAATAAACTTTACTCAATAAACGCTTTCATCAAAGACTTCTTCAGAATACATTCTAAAATCACTGGCACTGTTTAAATAGTGTCAATATTAATTAACATTCAATCATTCAATTAATATAAGTGATTTGTTAATATGATGCTACTTAAAAAATTCCATTTCTACATTATCAATAGATAACTTGTTGTTTTTTAAAAAACATTTGATGTTAATGGAATCATTTAAGCCCGGAGGCTTATCTGATTTTAACCTTATTTGCCATAGGGTCTCCCTCTGTTCGACATAATTTTTAAAATCACCCCCCCTCAAATCTGAATGACAAACTTCTATCACTGAAAATAAAATTTTTTTAAAATTATGGCAAACTAGGGAGTGTTTAAATAAGGCATTAGTCTCATCCCTACATTTAATGCTGTAAAGGTGTTCACGAATTCTTGTCTTCAAACATCTAGTTGTCATGCCTACATAGAATGAGGTACAACTACTACAAAAACTAATGTACATGACACCCTTGGTATTACAATTAACATACTGAGGTACTTCAAAAGTTCTATCCATGGTTTCTATTACTATACATGGTCCTTGTAAAATAAATCTACACATATTGCATTGAAGGCAGGGGAACATACCTTTCGTTTTAATATTATTGAGTTGTAAAGTTTTGTTATTATTTTCTAAAGCTTTTTTGATGTTGTAAGTGTTTCTTAAAACAAAATAAGGTTGCCCCCCCACTATTTTACTGATGTCAGAATTCCCTTGTAAAATTCTCCAATTTTTTCTCAGTACTTGTTTAATATTGGTACTGTCAATGGTCATATCTAAGGAACAGACAACTTTATTGTGTGCTGGATTATTTGTTGAACCTGAACCTGAAAAAGTGTCATTGTTATTCAATATAGCTTGATAATGAGTGTTTCGTTTTTCTAACACTTCTTTTTTTGTATCTTCCAACAGTAAAATATTGTATCCCCTGTTTATAAACATGTTTGTAATGAATTCCATTTCCTCATATAAATCGGTGTCCTTTGTAGTCATTCGACTAGCTCTTATAAATTGTCCCTTTGGTATATTCTTTACAATGTGGGTTGGATGTCCACTTTGAAAATGCAGGTAGCTATTTGTAAAGGTTTCTTTTTTAAAAATACCACTGTGAAATCTTAATTCTAGCGGGTCCCACCAAAAAGATACATCAAGGAAATTTATATTCAAACCTATTTCCCCCCTGGTAAATTTCAAAAAATCAACTGTATTGTTGATGATGGAGAGAAATTGGAGAACAGTATCGTTATTACCTTTAATGATAAAAACTAAATCATCTACAAATCTATGATATAATAAAACATTAAAGTTATTTTTTATAGGTTTGAGAAATTCTTCTTCCCACCACGACATTACAAGGTTGGCATATGAGGGTGCCGCTGGAGACCCCATAGCCACCCCTCTTTTTTGTCTGTAGTAGATGTCCCCAAAAATGAAGTAATTATGATGTAATAAAATATCCAAGAACCTACAAATAGTAGAAATCTGACCCGCTTCGTGTTTCATTTTCCTACTTAACAATTGTCGTATGGCTTCAACCCCTTCTTCATGTGGGATACATGTGTATAAGGAAACCACGTCTAAAGTAAAAATAATATGTTGAGTAGGATCAAATGTATTACTATCATTAAATTCTTTTAATTTTTCCAAAAAATGCCAAGAATCCTTGATAAAGGATTCTTGTTGTGAAACCATTGGCCCTAAAGTGGCATCTATAACTAAGGATATTCCCTCTGTAACTGAATGTGATGAGGACACTATTGGCCTAAAAGGTGGGTCCATAGGATTTTTGTGTATCTTCGGTATTCCAAAAAAAATACCTATTCTAGGTTTATCAATTACACAAAATTCGTACACTTCTAGGTCTATCTCACTTGACATAAGAGCATCATACAAAAAAGAATGAATAATATTGTGTTTCTTGTTTATTTCATAAAGTGGAACTACTTCATACTCATCAGTATTATTTAATATTTCCAGCATTTTCTGTTTGTAGGAATCTTATGTCATAATAACTAAATTCCCGCCTTTGTCGCTCCTCATAAATCTAATGGTGTCATTTTTCTTGCGTAATTCGTTAAATGCTTTTCTATCTTTAAATGACAAGTTGTGACTAATTTTAATATTCTTATCTAGTATCTCTTCTAATTCCTGTATACATAAGTCCTCAAAAACTTTCATCGTGTGGTTTAACTGTGGATTATAAATAGAAGGCTTGATTAAACTTTTTTCAGCCATGGGAATGTCATGCATTAAATAATGTGGATTTAACTTTCTAACGTATTTTTTGATATCCACTACAGTTTTACTATAGTCAGCTCTTTTTGTTGGCACAAAGTTAAAACCAAGTTTTAAAACATTTATTTCATGCTTATCAAAGACAACGTCAGTTAGATTAATAATTTCAAAGTCATTTGTTCATCATTGAATTTATTGGTGCATACTAGCCGTGAACACCTTTTGCTATTTGCAAGTTGAACAAGTCACTTCCTTCCTTAACCGTTACAGTAGGATAATTTCTTACATACGTAATTACATGGATACTTACTCAGTAGTGGGGCGTTGGGCATTTGCCCGGCCTCCTGGATCCAATGGTTCAATTGGTCCTGCTTTCATCTCTTCAGGTCCGCATGGTGGTGACGGACCTATTCACCAGTCCTTGGTATGCCTGTGGCACTGGTGAGATCATGTGCCAACTGGTTCCATGCCTCTGCCTTGTACGCTCCCCACAAAACCTGGCCCTGCATGAGTTGAACCTCATGATCATGGACTAGGAGCCAAACCATATATTTGGACTCCTCAACACCCCACCTCTGTGCTCAGAAGCGACTGCCCTCTCCTACACCTGCCATCCTGACTGTAAATAGGTTCCACAATCAGTTATGCTGTGTATTCCCGCCTATGGGGCTTATATATGCCGTTTTTCCCGCACTTATCTGTGACTGGCCATTTTGGAAATGTATCAGCTCTTTGTCATGCTTCTATTTCCATTTATTCCTATATATATATATATATATATATATATATATATATATATATATATATATATATATATATGCTAATATTGCATTTTTCAGTACAGCTGTCATGGCTTAGTGGTTCAGTACTTTGACTATGATGCACAGTATCCTGAGTTCGAGCCTGGGCATTGCTTTTTTTTATTTTACTACTGTCTAGACAGGCTAGGAGGTGTGTCTGTGTAAAGGCGGCTTTGATACAGGTTGCTCAACGTTGCCCGCCGGTAAGCCAGTTGGCGTGCTGTGCAGCTCCGCGCAAACGGGTTATGCTGGTTAACGCGTTATTTGGCTATGAGCACGCATATTATGCTATGAGAAATGTTGCTCAACTATGGACACACAGTTTCAGCGTGTTAAAGCGCTGCTCAACTCCGGGCACTCATATTACACCTGTTAAACCACTGCTCACCTGCGGGCAGTCATACTCAGCTTGTTAGAGTGCTGCACAGCTATGGGCACTTATAAAATTTTTTTTTTTTATTGTGTCAGATTTCTTCAAAAATTCATGCCCCATTTCATTACATTTTACTGAAATTATAGTTTTATATATATATATATATATATATATATATATATATATATATATATATATACAGATATTTATATATATATATATATATATATATATATATATATATATATATATATATATATATATATATATACATATATGTCAGGGGATTGTTTCGTGCTTATTTCACTAAAAATAGAAAATGATGTTGTTGGGGCTCGAACCGTGGCTACCTCCTGAAATTATAAAAAAAATATATTAAACTGTTGATTTTTACATTTTACATTACAGTTGGGTTTATATTCTGCGGAGGCATGTGTACTGTTGTGTTTCTTGACATTTCCGCAGACTCGCTTGTGGAAGTTTCCTTTCGGGACTGTGATTCTTCTGGGGGTGTGTCCCTTTGCAGGACTCGCCGTGCGGACATGCCCCCTACTTTCCTACATGGACCGTGTTAGCCTAGGGTGTGATTCAGCATGCCCTCATGAATATGCATTGCATGCTGACATCACACCGTTTAACTGCAACCTCCGTGTAAGACTTGCTAACTCTTACACGGAGGTTTCCTGAATCCTGCCCCATATCTATAACATGTATTGCTCTGTTAATGCGTAAAGTGGTTTAGAGTTGTCTGGGACTTATGTTAACATATTACTTTCTATAGTAAAAAGTATAAGATTTGAATCATTTCACCTCTATTTACTTTGTAGCTTTATGCAAGTCACTTAACCAGGCAGTGCTCCTGGGTCACCTCTGAAAAAGGGACAGTTAATCCATAGGGTTTAACTGGTTAAAACTATGTAAACTAATATTTAAATTTTGTCTTATTTTATCTTCTCATTATTTTTGGCTTATTTCAGAATTCTTGAGCAAATTGAGGGGTGCATGTTCTGTTCATTGTAAATTTAGTAGCCTGGAATTTTTTTACAGACTGCAGTCACTAAAATATGATAGCCATGTAAGTTCTATCCTTCAGAAAATGCTTGCTAATGCAAAGCTTCTTATTCTAGCAATGTTATAAGTGTATTACAGAAATATTTAAAATCTCCTGGTTTTGTCTTTGTTTCTGATCCTTTGGCTAAGAAGCTAAGAGGGCAGGTGTGAGTTGCACAGTATGGTTCTACAGCAGCAAGCTGAGATATATATCTGAGCCATTATTTATGAATTTATTCATTCAGTTGATCTAAAGTAATATCTCAGATATACAAGTGGCTATAGTGTGTGAGTGTGTGTGTGTGTGTGTGTGTGTGTGTGTGTGTGTGTGTGTGTGTGTGTGTATGTGTGTGTGTGTGTGTGTGTGTGTCTGTGTGTCTGTGTATATGTGAGCTTGTGCATTATGTGCACAGGGAGTATAATTCACAACTGTCCCTGATTTTTTTCTCTCATACTTCCTGCATGTGCCTCATAACATTTATGGCTTTCTTGTAAAGTGATGTGGACTGCAGTCACTATATAATGATAAACATTCATAAAATGATTGGTAATGCAAAACCTGCTATGCAAGCAACATTCTGATTATGTAAGACCAAAATTTAAAATCCATTCCTGGTTTTGAGTATTTATCTTTGATCTTGCACTACAAGGCTGAGAAGGCATAATGGAGTGCAATGGGTTGCACTGCATGGTTCTCACATCAGCATGATGAAATATACTGTTAAGGCATTGTTGATGCATTTTGTTCATTTATTTGATCACATGCAAACATCTAATGTGCATGCAGTCATATAAGAGGTTGTAACTGATGGTCACATTTGTGTGTGTAGGTGTTTATGTGGTGAGTGACTGTGTGTGTGTGTGTGTGCATTTGTTTATGAATACTTGAATCCTGAATCCCTGAGAAGCTATGGTTTAATGGAAGAAATCAATTGCAGTAATCAACAGTGTCATCATATGAGCCCTGTTCTTTGGGTATGATAGATTTTAGGTTCATAGATAGGTTCATAGATTAGTACTAAGCTAACTGCCCATGCAAGTCATTTTAAGCCTGGCCAATTATCCCTTGTGAGATTCAAACCCTGCAGTTTGTGTTTGTAAAGCAAACACCTTAACCATTAGGCCACCCTCCCAACCCACTGGTTTCCTTGCTTTGTTTATTGTTGACAGTGTGTTTGTTGTTTAGCTGTGAATACAATGGATATCAAGAAGTATATGGTTTTAATAATATCATAATTGTGAATGCATTTTAATTTAGCTTGTATCGTTTGAGGGCACACAAGTATGAAATACATTCTGGGCTTCAACTGTTTGGCACTTACTGCAGATAAATAAGGCTGTGAAACGTTAATGAATTGCTTACAATAGTGCAGTATTTGACTCCCTCAGACTTCATTTGAATTTGGTATTATTCCATCCAAGACACTTAACCATATAGCACTCCTTGGTCGTTCATGAAAAAGGACACTTGTGTACAATGGGCTGTTCCTAGCTGTTAGCAAAAATGTTACACATTTTTCTATTGAATTCTTGTCCCCTTCACACAGCAGATATTTTTTTTCCTTCACTATATACTATTAAAATTTGATTCCCAACAGGTCTGGTATAGTTTATTAGGCTGTCAGTTGCATTTTCATTGTGTAGGAGTTTTAAGATAAGAGGAGTTTACTGTTGCTCATGCTAAGTCTGCTTTCAATGCTAAAGTGATTTGTTTTGTTTTCTGATGATTATGATTGCTTTTTTTGTAAAATTTGAAAAAGTTTTAAATTAAATCCAAATCTCTGATCAGTACAAAACAGGTTCAACTTGTAATTTAATTTGTTTTTTGAGATTTTTTTTCTGTTTTTACTGATGCACAAATGTTTTTGTCATTCTGCCACATTGTTGTATTGTTAGCTACCACCTTGACTTATTACACTGCAACATACTAAAACTTCATCCAAACTGAAATCCTTGAGCATGACAAATTAATTTTTTTTGTATGTGCTGTGCATATTGTTAGGATATGTAAAATATGTAAGTGCATTATTAGACTGTGATGTTTATTGTTTTGCATGGTGAAATGTAAAGTAATGGTCATCAATGTTTAACAACCAATAGTGGCTGAATTGCTTCTATACATTCTGTACTATGTTTTCGAGGGAGAGGTTCTTCAAGTGTCCTATATGTGCCTCCCAGTTAGCTACTGGGCCCCTAATGGGCCTCAATAATTAAGAAAACTTGGAGCCCCCACTGGTAACAAGTTCAATTAGTGAGAATAGTCAGTAGACATAGTAATGCCATGTGGGAATGTGAGCATAGTTAAAAAGGTGACTAAGAGAAACTGTGTTTTTTATAGGTGTGTGTGTGGGGGTCTACTTTGAAACATCTAAAACCCATAACATCTAATTCATAACACTGAGACCAGAACATCTAAAACCCAAAACATCTAAAACCCATAACATCAAATTTCATAACATCTGACACTACAAATCACAAGAAAATAACACCCCCTCCACATATAATGACTCCAAACTACCAAACACACTTTTTACTACATTTCTGCAGGTGGGCAAGCCCTGCACCACCCATGTGGGGGGCTCCGCCCGCCACTCCCCCCCGTAAATTAAATATACCAACTCCAAGATCACACTACAGTGGGAAAAAGTTAATTTCCTAACCCCACTGTATCAGGCCTCCCTGCAGAAATGTAGTAAACAGTGTGTTTGGTAGTTTGGTGTCATTATATGTCGTTACATGTGGACGGGATGTTATTTTCCTGTGATTTGTACTATTAGATGTTATGAAATTCAATGTTATGGGTTTTAGGTTTTAGATGTTCTGGTCTCAATGTTATGAAATTAGATGTTATGGGTTTCAGATGTTTTGAAGGGAAAACATGTGTGGATACTAGTTTCTATAATGATTTGTTTTGTCTTTCATTAAATTAGTATAGTTAATTATAGCTAGATAGATATAGATACACACACACACACACACACACACACACACACACACACACACACACACACACACACACACACACACACACACACACCTATACATATTTATTGTGTTGGTAGACTTATGTACTTTCTATCAGGGTAATCCTGAAGTATAAGTTTAAGATTAAATGGAGAAAATGTAAAAAGTAGGCGTGGAGAGACAGCATCATAAATGTATGGATCTTAGGGACACTAAAGAATTGAAAACAGGACTTTAGGGAAGCAGGGCCCAGCCAGTCAGGTTGCTGTAGTAGCCAATCAGAGCTTGGTTGACAGAAAGTAATTATGAGAGGAAAAAGTGAGTAAATAATTATATTTTACTTGGACACTTCAGAAAAAAAGTACATATGGTCCTAAAGAGGCCGAGTGAGTTGGACCAATTCAAAAAACTGTTTAAGGGGTAGCTTCTTGGAGTTTAGTGGAATGGGCCTTTTAAGCATGAATGATTTCTTCCACTGTTTTTCACACTGTTTGACTTTTACATAGATGACCAAAGGTAAAGTCTGTTTAACAAGACAAATACACAGTAGGGCAAGAAGAAACAGTTATCACAACTACAGGTAACTCCACTCATTACCTGAGCTGTTACAGCTCAGCAGCTACATCTTGAAGAAAGTGATGAACAGCTAGCAGACAAACTTCACAGTAAAATAATATTGTAGACACTCAGGAAGGAATTTCATAAAACCTGCACTGTTTTTTTCTCCATGTAGGCATCATGCTGTGCTGCTAACAAGGCCATGAACATTTTTAGATTCAGTAAGCGCTGCTGAGTGGCGTGCACGAGCACGCCAACACAGAAACCTCAGTGGCATGTAAACCACCTCATAAGCAGGTGAATGTCATGCAAATGAGGCATGTAGAGTGAGCCAGCAAGCAGATTGGTAGCTCTGCAGACCCCATGCTAGTGTCCATAGTGTACACAAAAAAATTCCATGTACAGGAATATAGACTGCCAAAAGGGGCTGTAAAAATGTAGATAGATGAAAAGAAATGGCATACCACATACAGATATGCACAAAACTATCTGTATGTGACAAATTAAGGGAAATAAGTTAAATTAAATTATTATTTTTTTAAATAATCCGAGAATGTTTGTGCAATGCTCAGCAGTGTGCAAACATGCTTTATAAAAAAAAAAATAGGAAAAAACAAAATTAATATTAAGTGACAGAAATGTATTACTGGACCCTATGTAGAGTATCTGCAATTCTGCAATGGTGTATTAGTGCTGTTGCTAAAATGGTAGGGCTTTGAAGTATGTAGTTTCCAGGCTGTGAGTACAGATCCCTATGCAAATGAGGCAGAGTTACTGAATTGCACAAAGGGTAATATTGTCTACATATCCTCTTAATGAAGGCAGAGAACAGTGTTGTTTACAGAGGAGGTAGCTGACATCAGGGGAGGGTGAGTCCAATGACTTCTAAGCTTATTTCAGCCTTTTTGCACGCCTCAGTACTGAGCATATCCTTGTGGGGGGGGGGGTGCGCACTCACTTCTAAGCTTTGTTCTGTTAAGGTGAGTGAGATTCAGCATGTTTCCATGGTGCGCCGTCATGCTGAGTGCTGAAGTCTGTGGGGATGTGTACACTGACTGCTAAGCTTTGTTTACCTAATGGGAGCGCATTTGCACAGCACGCTGCAGTGCTGATTGTATCTAAAACCCAGTGATATATTAATTAGGTCTGACCTCTGTTTAACTTAAACTAGGGCCATTAAGTGATGTTAATGATATACTAGGCAGGTGGAATGCATCATAAGTAGCAAATCAAGCAGGCAGCACCTACAATAGAGCACTATATAGTATGCGTCCAACCTGCAATGTGATTTTTCCACCATATTCTGCACCATTGGAGTACAGACTGGGGAATTTTAACTGAAAGAATGCTAGGGGCTGCTACAGGTCTGCTACATTGTGTTCCTTTCATGTAGTCAAACTTTTACAAGTTCAAACCACATATGGTCAAGACCATATGTTCGAATTTGTAAAGGTTTGAGCGTGTGAATGGAAATCTCCATAAGTGGATATTTCCATTCACTTCAATGTGGTGCAATCTTAGAGTTGGTATATTTAAGTAGTGAGGGGTGTGGGGGGTGCCGGGGGGGCTTGCCCCCCTGCATACAACAATTTTAATTTTTATCGGTAATCTAAGTTCTGTAACTCTGAACTTAATGCTTCAACTATTAGGTGTTCGGAGTTACGGAACTACGACTATCTGATATAGGCCCGCTACATTTGTATGTACTAGATGCTGAAGTCAGTGCTGCTGATGATGACAAATGGCCTAGACGGAGAAGGAGAAGAGTGTTCATGCCCAGGGTAACCTTCCAGGAGCTACACGAGATGGAGACTGGGTGGACATGGACATACAAGAACTCACTGAGCTGTTCTGCCCTCTACTCAGACCCAGAGCCAACAGAGGGGGAACCCATCCCAGTGGAAACAAAGGTATGTCTAGCCCTTATGATACTAACTACAAATACTTTCCAAAGACCAACTGGGTACATGATGGGGGTCTCACAGGCATCTGCTTCCAGGGTACTCCACCATATCTTGGATGCCATGCTAACACATGCCAGTCAGCAAATTTATTTTCCCCTCACCAATGAGGTGAGGTCCAGCAATATGCAACACTTCTACTATGTAGCACACTACCCTGAGGTACTGGGTGCCATAGATTGCACACATGTACACATATCATGAATGTGTGTGCTGGCAGCCCTGGCAGTTATCATGGCTCACATATCTGGCATGCATCACAGCTATACCAGATATTTGCTGTGGTGGCATCCCACACGGCCATTTACTGGGGGATGCCAGCTATGGACTGGAGCCGTGAATGATGTTACCCATCAGAAATGCACACACCCAATGAAGAATGCCATAATGAGGCACACTCACAAACTATAAACATCATAGAGGGTATGTTTGAGTTTCTGAAGTCATGGTTTCTGAGACTCAATATATCTGGTGGAGCCCTGCAGTACTCTCCAGCCACATGTGCCCATATGTTCACAGTATGTACCATGCTACACAATATGATCCTGTGGAATGAGCTGCAGCAGGATCAGCAAAGGGAAGGGAAACACAGCCCCCAAGTGCCTATTTCACCACAGCCGCAGTCACAGGAGGACTCGGAGGAGGAATGTCCTTATGATGTCCTTGTAGACAAATGTAGGTGTGCCCAGTACACCCTGGCTTTGGCTAAGAGACAACACATAGCACATTTACTGACTACCTAGGACCCTAGGAACTGACACCTTACTCCTACTCACATACATATAGTAAAATTGTTGATGCCAGACAACCACACAGCCTGAACCTATCCATATATTGGTTTTGTACTGCTTGCATTGCACAGAGTAAGCACTGAACTACAGTCCTGTCAATTGCTGCAATTGCAAGGTAAGTCTCTAACCTATACACTACTTGTAAGAATTACCATACTATGGTATCATATATATGAATCTGCTGAATTTATGCAAGGAAATATAGTGGGGTATGTGTACAGAAGTAACATCCACATGGGACTACAGGTAAAGGAACAAGTCTGACACCAAAGCTGATATAAGTAAAAATGAAACAAAACTTTATTAAAATAAATAAAACTCTGGCTTGGAATGAACCTGGATAAGTGCTTTCGGTATAAACCTTTTTTCAAATCCTTAATAGCCAGGCATAAAACACCCATTTAAGAACATCAGAGAGCCAATTGCAACTGAACAGGTAACTTCCAAGCAAGTACTTCAAATCATACACACCCACTAGGGAAGTTGTTATCTCATCTCCTTCCTTTTAAGCTTTTTCCTTTTAGTATAGGCTTTAAAGAGACTACATCATTTAGTCCTTGTGGTTGATCAGCTCGCAAGTTCATAATCCATTTGGCTTCTTCAATTTCAGTTTGATTAGATAAGTCACCACCTCATGGTGTTTCATGAACTCAAAGCAAAGCCATAAATTTAAAGTAATGTTCTTTATTTG
This sequence comes from Protopterus annectens, assembly GCF_019279795.1. Classification (NCBI taxonomy): domain Eukaryota; kingdom Metazoa; phylum Chordata; order Ceratodontiformes; family Protopteridae; genus Protopterus; species Protopterus annectens. The sequence continues at coordinate 1,031,150,615 of NC_056730.1, forward strand.
CATGTAAATGACTATATAGAGCATTCAGTTCCACTTTATTTTTAATATCTGATTGATGTCGAAGAATACGTTCTTTGAACATCCTATTAGTTTTGCCTATGTAGTAGGCCGAACATGATGTACATGTTGCTATGTAGATAATATTTTTACTTGTACAGTTTGCATTACCATAACTGAAATTCTTCCCTGTAGTAGCATGCAGAAAGTTATTAGTGGTGTTGATTAAGGGACATGCCTGGCAAAATCCACATCTAAAGATGCCTGTTCTTCTACGCTGCTAGGTATTCATGCTCATTCCTTCATTTGCATTGGCTTCATTGTTATAACATAACAGTCTTTTGAGATTCTTTTTTGTTTTTAAATGAAAAACAGGGATTGTCTCCAACTATTTCTCTGATTTTACTGTCTGAGGTTAAAATCGACCAATATTTCCTGATAATTTGACAAATAGAGTTATCAGTGCTATATGTAAGTAAACATCTCAAATTGTTTTTCCCACTGGCTAAGGAATTCTGTGTATCTGTGCTAACTTGCACTGAATAATAAAGCTGTCCTTTCTGAGATCGTATAATCATTGCTTCCCCAGGATTGATTTCTATGTCTCTCTTGTTATAGCCTTTCTTCATGAAATTATCAAAAAGCTTTTTTTGTTCATCCGGAAAATCCTCATCTATGGTACATAGCTTAGATATTCTAGTAACTTGGTTGTTAGCTATATTTCGAAAAATATGTCTGGGGTGCATACTAGATTTATGTAGCATATGATCATGCCACATAATGCTGTATCAATTCCCTTTTCTTCATCCAAAAATAGTTTTACATCTAAAAATTCAATTTCCTTGTCTGATGTTTTTACATCAAATTTCAGAAATGTTGTGGTTCTTGTTAAACAGACTTCAAATTCTTTCAGTGTGGACTCATCACCTTCCCATATCAAAAACACATCATCCACAAATCTGTTGTAGAAAATGATGTGTCCATTCCATCGATTGTTTACATCAGTAATCCATCGTTTTTTCCCACTGTGCAAATACAAGGTTTGCATAACTATTAGCACAGGTGGTGCTGATGGCCACCCCCAATTTCTGCCAGTAGCAGATGTCACTATACAAAAAAAGTTGTTTTCAAGCACCAGCTCTAAGAGGCTACATACTAAGCCAATAACATATAGAATATTGTGCATGCCAGCAAATTCACAAATGGTTTCTATTATGTAATCATTTGGAATAGATGTAAACAGACTGTTTACATCTAAAGTTACCATCCTCAAGCCTTTGTAAGATCTTTGCTGTGTCATTTCTCCAAACAGTTGTTTCAAAAGTCTTCTGAATCTTTAATGACTGTATGTGCATAAGGTAGACGTTTCTTTAGTTCTCCTTCTATATATATTGACAGAGGCTCAGTGACACATCCTCTCCCAGATACTATAGGTGGATCCAAAGAGCTCTTATGAATTTTAGGCAATCCATTAATCATTGGTATTGTTGGATGCACTACTTCAAAAAAATCATATAAATCCATACTGATGGATCTGTTCATCAATTTTTCATAGAGAATATCATGAATATTCATGATCAATTTACTGAGCTATTTTTTCTTTATTCTATGATAGGTATCTTTGTCACTAAGCATCTTTTCCATTTTTTTTCATATCTAAGGGATTCCATAACAACAATTTCCCCTCACGTATCTGCTGGCTTGATTGTTACACCTTTCCTTCTTGGTAGTTCATTTAATGCTATCCATTCATTATGGATTAAATTATGGAAATGGCTGTAAAAGGGGTTATAGGAAGCCCAGTACATTTGTTGAACTTTTTCATCCTATGGTTGAAATGTTCATACGTCTATGTGAGAATGAAGTGACTGAATACAGACAAAGAAAAGGAGGCTGACATTTCCATAAGCAAGACTTAAGCTGTGGCACATGTGATAAATACTGTGATCTACACTGTGTAAGACTATATAGGTAGGAGTTCTATTCTCACTCCAGGCTACTTGGTGCGCATGTGTGTCCCAGTGGCATAGATATTATCATTATGGTAACATAGAAGTAGGTAGGGTTTTGCAGTATTTTATTTGTAGAATTTGATGTGGTCCCCCAAAGGACTGACCACAACAAGGCCTGCTGATGTTATCAATCATAATATGTCCTGAACTGATAATACTGGCAGGCGTTGGAAGCTGTTGAAGAGTGGGGGGGGGGCAGAGGGTTAGAGGGGCACTTAGTGATCTAAAAAGGGCAAATTTTTTATAACTGTTTACTACCACAGCATAGGTTCATTTGGAGGACATGTTTATCTTAGCCAATTCCCTTTTGGTGCTTGAATTAACATTTTCTAATTGGTCTCACCTATCCCATGGCTGATAATTGTATATTAGCCAAAGTGAGAATAACTGTGATCATACCATAGATAATTTGTGGGGACTGTTGTAAGGGATGCAGCATTTAGGAACTGTCTCTATTAATTAGTGGCATGAGGGGAAATCCTGGAGTACATTTTCAATTATCCTTAGATCCAAGTTGCATTTGAATATGGACGGTTGAGCTTTGTTTTATTTGTATGGATAGTCTGTTCTGGAGCAGTGGTAGCCTCTGTGATATATATCCATCTCTCCACAACATTCAGTTTAGATACCTGGAATGAGTATTTCTGATGCCATTTGACTTGCTGATGTTCAGTAGGTCCATCTGTATTAGGTCAGAGGATGCCTTATATGCCAGACATGTCATCTCTAAGCACCCGGTAGGATGGTAGGATACAGAGTATAGTGATACATCTTTGAGGTGGTTCATGCAAGACCTATTATTTAGGACTTGTATCTTTTTAGGGAGGTATCATTGAAGGTATTCCAATTTTTGCATGGGATGGACAGATGCATGCCAAAGTGGGCATTATAAAAAATTATTGACCTAATGAGAGCTTTGTAAAGGGGGAAAACAACATCTTTAGATCTAGTCAAAATCAATTTGTTTATAAACTGTGCAATATAGAAAGGCTTTCTTATGACTCTAGGCACATGCTGGCAAAAAGTTAGGTCAATGTACACACACGTTCCCAAATGCCAAATAACTGGATCAGTTCAAAGAGGGCATTGTCATGATTTTGACACCAGTTACTATTTAGAACAAACCTTCCTGCATGATGGTTAAGTCATTTGGGGATTCAATAACTGCTCCTAACTTGCAGTCATCTCAAACTTAGCTGGCTACATAAATAAATAAATAAAGAGGGCACCAGCTATTTAACCAAATGGGGCACCAGCTACTTAAATAAACAAACAGAGCACCAGCTACTTAAATGAATAAATGGAGCACCAGCTACTTAAATAAATGAATGGAGCACCAGCTACTTAAACAGGGCAGCAGCTACTTAAATAAACAGAGCACCAGATACTTAAAAGAATAAAAAGAGCACCAGCTACCTAAATAAACAAATGGAGCACCAGCTACTTAAGTAAACAAATGGAGCACCAGCTACTTAAACAAATAGAGAACCTGCTACTTACATAACTGGAGCACCAGTTATTTAAACAAACTGCACACCAGCTACTTAAATAGGACACCAGCTACTTAAATAAACAAAGGGAGCACCAGCTACATAAATAAATAACTGGAGCACCAGCTACTAAAATAAACAGAGCACCAGCTACTTAAATAAATGGAGCACCAGGTCCTTAAATAAATGGAGCACCAGCTACTTAAATAAACAAATGGAGCACCAGCTACTTAAATAAAAGAAGAACCAGCTACTTAAATAAATAAATATAGCAACAGCTACTTAAATAAATGGAGCATCAGCTATTTAATAAATAAACGGAGTACCAGCTACTTAAATAAATGAAGCAGCAGCTACTTAAAAAAATAAACAGAGCACCAGGTAATTAAATGTATATATGTTTATACCAATGTAGAAAGGCTTTCTTATGACTCTGGGCACATGCTAGTCAAAAGTTAGGTCACTGTAAACACACGTTCCCAAATGCCAAACAATTGGGTCAGTTCTCAAAGGGCATTATCATGATTTTGACATCAGTTACTATTTGGGACAAACCTTCCCGCATGATGGTTTAGTCATTTGAGGATTCAATAACTGTTCCTAGCTTGCAGTCATCTCAAACTTAGCTGGCTACTTAAATAAATAAATGGGACACCAGATACTTAAACAAACAGGGCACCAGCAACTTAAATAAACAAAGGGTGCACAAACTACTTAAATAAATAAACAGAGCACCAGCTACTAAAATGAATAAATGCAGCATCAGCTACTTAAATAAACAAGCAGAGAACCAGCTACTTAAATAAACAAACAGAACACCATCTACTTAAACTGGACACCAGCTACTTAAATAAAAAAATAGAGCACCAATTACTTAAATAAAAAAAAAAACAGAGCACCAGCTACTTAAATAAATGGAGCACCAGCTACGTAAGTAAACAAATGGAGCACCAGCTACTTAAAAAATATACGGAGCACCAGATACTTAAAAAAATAAATGAAGTATGAACTACTTAAAAAAATAAATGGAGTACCAGCAACTTAAATAAATAAATGGCGTATCAGCTACCAAAATAAATGGAGCACCAGATACTTAAATAAATAAATGGAGCACCAGCTACTTAAATAAATAAATGGAGTACTAGCTACTTAAATAAATAAATGCAGTACCAGCTACTTAAATAAATAAATGGAGCACCAGCTACGTAAATTTATATATCTTTATATAAATATAGAAATGCTTTCTTATGACTCTGGGCACATGCTGGTAAAACGTTAGGTCACTTTACACACACATTCCCAAATGCCAAACAATTCTTTCAGTTCTCAGAGAGCATTGTCATGATTTTGCCATGAGTTATTATTTGGGACAAACCTTCCTGCATGATGGTAACGTTATTTGGGGATTAAATAACTGCTCCTGTCTTGCAGTCATCTCAAACTTAGACAGCAATTAAATAAAAATCTGGGGCACCAGCTACTTAAACAAAAGGGGTACTCGCTACGTAAATAAACAAAAGGAGCACCACCTACTTAAATAAATAAACAGAGCACCAGCTACTTGAATGAATAAATGGAGTACCAGCTACTTAAATAAACAGAGCACCAGTTACATAAATAAACAAATTGAACACCAGCTACTCAAATGGGGCACCAGCTGCTTAAATTACAAATTGAGCACCAGCTACTTATATAAATAAACAGAGCACCAGCTACTTAAATAAACGGAGCATCAGCTACTTAAGAAATAAACGGAGTACCAGCTACTTAAATAAATGAAGCAGCAGCTACTTAAAAAAATAAACAGAGCACCAGGTAATTAAATTTATATATGTTTATACCAATGTAGAAAGGCTTTCTTATGACTCTGGGCACATGCTGGTCAAAAGTTAGGTCACTGTACACACACGTTCCCAAATGCCAAACAATTGGGTCAGTTCTCAAAGGCCATTATCATGATTTTGACATCAGTTACTATTTGGGACAAACCTTCCCGCATGATGGTTTAGTCATTTGAGGATTCAATAACTGCTCCTAGCTTGCAGTCATCTCAAACTTAGCTGGCTACTTAAATAAACAAATGGGACACCAGATACTTAAACAAACAGGGCACCAGCAACTTAAATAAACAAAGGGTGCACGAACTACTTAAATAAATAAACAGAGCACCAGCTACTAAAATGAATAAATGGAGCATCAGCTACTTAAATAAACAAGCAGAGAACCAGCTACTTAAATAAACAAACAGAACACCATCTACTTAAACTGTACACCAGCTACTTAAATAAAAAAATAGAGCACCAATTACTTAAATAAAAAAAACAGAGCACCAGCTACTTAAATAAATGGAGCACCAGCTACGTAAGTAAACAAATGGAACACCAGCTACTTAAAAAATATACGGAGCACCAGATACTTAAAAAAATAAATGAAGTATGAACTACTTAAAAAAATAAATGGAGTACCAGCAACTTACATAAATAAATGGCGTATCAGCTACTGAAATAAATGGAGCACCAGATACTTAAATAAATAAATGGAGCATCAGCTACTTAAATAAATAAATGGAGTACCAGCTACTTAAATAAATAAATGCAGTACCAGCTACTTAAATAAATAAATGGAGCACCAGCTACGTAAATTTATATATGTTTATATAAATATAGAAATGCTTTCTTATGACTCTGGGCACATGCTGGTCAAACGTTAGGTCACTGTATACACACATTCCCAAATGCCAAACAATTCTTTCAGTTCTCAGAGAGCATTGTCATGATTTTGTCACGAGTTATTATTCAGGACAAACCTTCCTGCATGATGGTAACGTTATTTGGGGATTAAATAACTGCTCCTATCTTGCAGTCATCTCAAACTTAGACAGCAATTAAATAAAAAAACTGGGGCACCAGCTACTTAAACAAAAGGGGCACCCGCTACATAAATAAACAAAGGGAGCACCACCTACTTAAATAAATAAACAGAGCACCAGCTACTTAAATGAATAAATGGAGTACCAGCTACTTACATAAACAAACAGAGCACCAGTTACTTAAATAAACAAATGGAACACCAGCTACTCAAATGGGGCACCAGCTACTTAAATTACAAATTTAGCACCAGCTACTTATATAAATAAACAGAGCACCAGCTACTTAAATAAACGGAGCACCAGCTACTTAAGTAAACAAATGGAGCACCAGCTACTTAGCAAATATACAGAACACCAGATACTTAAATAAATGAATGGAGTACCAGCTACTTAAATAAATAAACAGAGCAACAGATACTTACATTTATATATGTTTACACCAATGTAGAAAGGCTTTCTTATTACTCTGGGCACATGCTGATCAAAAGTTAGGTCACTGTACACACACATTCCAAAATGCTAAACAACTGGCTCAGTTCTCAAAGGGCATTGTCATGATTTTGACACCAGTTTTTATTTGGGACAAACCTTCCTGCATGATGATTAAGTCATTTGGGGATTCAATAGGGTTGGGAGGGTAGCCTAATGGTTAAGGTGTTTGCCTTACAAACACAAGGTACAGGGTTTGAATCTCACAGGGGATAATTGGCTAGGCTTAAAATGGCTCGCAAGGGCAGTTAGCCTAGTACTAATCCATGAATCCATGAATCCATGAAATAGCTGCTCCAAGGCATTTGGGAATTTGATAGCTGCTCCTAGCTTGCAGTCATCTCAAACTTAGCTGGGTAGTTAAATAAAGAAATGGGGCACCAGCTACTTAAATAAATAGGGAACCAGCTACTAAATAAACAAAGGGAGACCACCTACTAAAATAAATAAACAGAGCACCAGCTTCTTAAACAAATGGAACACCAGCTACTTAAAATGGGCACTAGCTATTTAAATAAACAAATGGAGCATCAGCTAATTAAATAAATAAAAAGAGCACCATCTACTTAAATAAACAGAGCACTAGCTACTTAAGTAAACAAATGGAACACCAGCTACTTAAAAAATATATGGAGCGCAAGATACTTAAATAAATAAATGAAGTACCAGCTACTTAAAAAAATAAATGGAGTACCGGCATCTTAAATAAATAAATGGCGTACAAGAAACCAAACTAAATGGAGCACCAGCTACTTAAATAAATAAATGGAGCACCAACTACTTAAATAAATAAATGGAGTACCAGCTACGTAAAAAAAATAAATGCAGTACCAGCTACTTAAATAAATAAATAAACGGAGCACCAGCTACTTAAATATATAACCAGAATATCAGCTATTAAAATAAATGGAGCACCAGCTATTTAAATAAATAAACGGAGCACAAGCTACTTAAATTTATATATATTTATACCAATGTAGAAAGGCTTTCTTATGACTCTGGGCACATGCTGGTCAAACGTTAGGTTACTGTACACACACGTTCCCAAATGCCAAACAATTGGGTCAGTTTTCAAAGGGCATTGTCATGATTTTGACACCAGTTTTTATTTGGAAAAACCTTCCTGCATGATGGTTAAGTCATTTGGGGATTCAATAACTGCTCCTAGCTTGCAGTCATCTGAAACTTAGCCAGCTACTTAAATAAACAAATGGAGCACCAGATACTTAAATAAACAAAGGGAGTACCACCTACTTAAATAAACAGAGCACCAGCTACTTAAATGAATAAACTGAGCACCAGCTACTTAAATAAACAAACAGAGCACCATCTACTTAAATAAACAAACTGAACACCAGCTACTTAAACTGGGCACTAGCTACTTAAATAAACAAATGGAGCACCAGCTACTTAAATAAATAAACAAAGCACCAGCTACTTAAATAAATGAAGCACCAGCTACTTAAGTAAATAAATGGAGTACCAGCTACTTAAAAAATATATGGAGCACCAGATACTTAAATAAATAAATGGAGCAGCAACTACTTAAATAAATAAACGGAGTACCAGCTACTTAAATAAATAAATGCAATACCAGCTACTTAAATAAATAAACAGAGCACCAGCTACTTAAATTTATATATGTTTATATCAATATAGAAATGCTTTCTTTTGACTCTGGGCACATGCTGGTCAAACGTTAGGTCACTGTACACACACATTCCCAAATGCCAAACAGCTGGTTCAGTTCTCAGAGGGCATTGCCATGATTTTGACACTAGTTATTGTTTGGGACCAACATTCCTGCATGATGGTAACACTATTTGGGGATTAAATAACTGGTCCTAGCTTGCAGTCATCTCAAACTTAGACAGCAATTAAATAAAAAAAAACTGGAGCACCAGCTACTTAAACAAAATGGGGCACCAACTACTTAAATAAACAAAGGGAGCACCACCTACTTAAATAAATAAACAGAGCAGCAGCTACTTAAATTAATAAATGGAGTACCAGCTACTTAAATAAACAAACAGAGCACCAGTTACTTAAATAAACAAACAGAACACCAGCTACTCAAATGGGGCATCAACTACTTAAATTACAAATGGAGCGCCAGCTACTTATATAAATAAACAGAGCACCAGCTACTTAAATAAAAGGAGCACCAGCTACTTAAGTAAACAAATGGAGTACCAGCTACTTAAATATATACAGAGCACCAGATACTTAAATAAATGAATGGAGTACCAGCTACTTAAAAATAAATGGAGTACCAGCTACTTAAATAAATAAACAGAGCAACTAATACTTAAATTTATATATGTTTATACCAGTGTATAAAGGCTTTCTTATTACTCTGGGTGCATGCTGGTCAAAAGTTAGGTCACTGTACACACACGTTCCAAAATGTCAAACAACTGTGTCAGTTCTCAAAGGGCATTGTCATGATTTTGACACCAGTTATTATTTGGGACAAACCTTCCTGCATGATGGTTAAGTCATTTGGGGATTCAATAGCTGCTCCAAGGCATTTGGGGATTCAATAGCTGTTCCTAGCTTGCAGACATCTCAAACTTAGCTGGGTAGTTAAATAAACAAATGGGGCACCAGCTACTTACATAAATGGGGCAACAGCTACTTAAATAAACAAAGGGAGCACCACCTACTAAAATAATTAAACAGAGCACCAGCTTCTTAAATAAACAAATGGAACACCAGCTACTTAAAATGGACACTAGCTACTTAGAAAAACAAATGGAGCACCAGCTAAATAAATAAATAAAAAGAGCACCATCTACTTAAATAAATGGAGCACGAGCTACTTAAGTAAACAAATGGAGCACCAGCTACTTAAAAAATATACGGTGCACAAGATAATTAAATAAATAAATGAACTAACAGCTACTTAAAAAAACAAATGGAGCAACAGCTACTTAAATAAATAAACAAAGAACCAGCTACTTAAATAAATGGAGCACTAGCTACTTAAGTAAATAAATGGAGTACCAGCTACTTAAATTATATATGGAGCACCAGATTCTTAAACAAATAAATGTAGCACCAGCTACTTAAATAAATAAACAAAGCACCAGCTACTTAAATAAATGGAGCACCAGCTACTTAAGTAAATAAATGGAGTACCAGCTACTTAAAAATAAATGGAGTATCAGCTACTTAAATAAATAAACAGAGCAACTAATACTTAAATTTATATATGTTTATACCAGTGTAGAAAGGCTTTCTTATTACTCTGGGCGCATGCTGGTCAAAAGTTAGGTCACTATACACACACGTTCCAAAATGTCAAACAACTGTGTCAGTTCTCAAAGGGCATTGTCATGATTTTGACACCAGTTATTATTTGGGACAAACCTTCCTGCATGATGGTTAAGTCATTTGGGGATTCAATAGCTGCTCCAAGGCATTTGGGGATTCAATAGCTGTTCCTAGCTTGCAGACATCTCAAACTTAGCTGGGTAGTTAAATAAACAAATGGGGCACCAGCTACTTACATAAATGGGGCAACAGCTACTTAAATAAACAAAGGGAGCACCACCTACTAAAATAAATAAACAGAGCACCAGCTTTTTAAATAAACAAATGGAACACCAGCTACTTAAAATGGACACTAGCTACTTAGAAAAACAAATGGAGCACCAGCTAAATAAATAAATAAATAAAAAGAGCACCATCTACTTAAATAAATGGAGCACGAGCTACTTAAGTAAACAAATGGAGCACCAGCTACTTAAAAAATATACGGTGCACAAGATACTTAAATAAATAAATGAACTAACAGCTACTTAAATAAACAAATGGAGCAACAGCTACTTAAATAAATAAACAAAGAACCAGCTACTTAAATAAATGGAGCACCAGCTACTTAAGTAAATAAATGGAGTACCAGCTACTTAAATTATATACGGAGCACCAGATTCTTAAATAAATAAATGTAGCACCAGCTACTTAAATAAATAAATGAAGTACCAGCTACTTAAAAAAATAAATGGAGTACCAGCAACTTAAATAAATAAATGGCTTACAAGAAACCAAAATAAATGGAGCACCAGCTACTTAAATAAATAAATGGAGCACCAACTACTTAAATAAATAAATGGAGTACCAGCTACTTAAAAAAATAAATGCAGTGCCAGCTACTTACATAAATAAATAAACAGAGCACCAGCTACTTAAATATATATCCAGACTATCAGCTATTAAAATAAAAGGAGCGCCAGCTACTTAAATAAATAAATGGAGCACCAGCTACTTAAATTTTTATATGTTTATACCAATGTAGAAAGGCTTTCTTATGACTCTGGGCACATGCTGGTCAAACGTTAGGTTACTGTACACACACGTTCCCAAATGCCAAACAATTGGGTCAGTTTTCAAAGAGCATTGTCATGCTTTTCACACCAGTTTTTATTTGGGAAAACCTTCCTGCATGATGGTTAAGTCATTTGGGGATTCAATAACAGCTCCTAGCTTGCAGTCATCTCAAACTTAGCCAGCTACTTAAATAAACAAATGGGGCACAAGGTACTTAAACAAATGAAGCACCAGCTACTTAAATAAACAAAGTGAGCACCACCTACTTAAATAAATAAACAGAGCACCAGCTACTTAAATTAATAAATTGAGCACCAGCTACTTAAATAAACAAACAGAGCACCAGCTACTTAAATAAACATACGGAACACCCGCTACTTAAACTGGGCACCAGCTACTTAAATAAATAAATGGAGCACCAGCTACTTAAATAAATAAACAAAGCACCAGCTACTTAAATAAATGGAGCACCAGCTACTTAAGTAAACAAATGGAGTACCAGCTGCTTAAAAAATATACAGAGCACCAGATATTTAAAAAAATAAATGGAGTTCCAGCTACTTAAAAAAATAAATGGAGTACCAGCAACTTAAATAAATAAACAATGTACCAGCTACTGAAATAAATGGAGCACCAGCTACTTAAATAAATAAATGGAGCACCAGCTACTTAAATAAATAAACAGAGTACCAGCTACTTAAATAAATAAATGCAGTACCAGCTACTTAAATAAATAAACGGAGCACTAGCTACTTAAATATATAACCAGAGTACCATCTATTAAAATAAATGGAGCATCAGCTACTTAAATAAATAAACGGAGCACCAGCTACTTAAATTTATAAATGTTTATACCAATATTGAAAGTCTTTATTATGACTCTGGACACATGCTGGCCAAAAGTTAGGTCATTGTACACACGCATTCCCAAATGCCAAACAATTGGGTCAGTTTTCAAAGGGCATTGTCATGATTTTGGCACCAGTTATTATTTGGGACAAACCATCCTGCATGATAGTTAAGTCATTTGGGGATTGAATAACTGCTCCTAGCTTGCAATCATCTCTAACAAAACTGGTTACTTAAATAAACAAATGGGGCACCAGCTACTTAAACGAGGCACCAGTTTCTTAAACAAAAGGAGCACCACCTGCTTAAATAAACAGAGCATCTACTACGTAAAAGAATAAAGGGAGCAGCAGTTACTTAAAAAATCAAACAGAGCACCAGCAACTTAAATAAACAAATGGAACACCAGCTACTGAAACTGGGCACTAGCTACTTAAATAAATAAATGGAGCACCAGTCACTTAAATAAATAAACAGTGCACCAGCTTCTTAAATAAATGGAGCACCAGCTACTTAAGTAAACAAATGTAGCACCATCTACTTAAAAAATACACGGAGCACCACATGCTTAAATAAATAAATGGAGCATCAGATACTTAAATACGGAACACCAGCTACTTAACTATATAAAAATGGAGTACCAGCTACTTAAATAAATAAACAGAGCACCAGCAACTTAAATTTATATATGTTTATATCAAAATAGAAAGGCTTTCTTATGACTCTGGGCACATGCTGGTCAAAAGTTAGGTCACTGTGCACACACATTCCCAAATGCCAAACAATTGGGTCATTTCTAACAGGGCATTGTCATGATTTTGACACCAGTTATTTGGGGATTCAATAACTGCTCCAAACTTGCAGTCATCATAAACTTAGCTGGCTACTTAAATAAGCAAATGGGGCACCAGCTAATTAAACAAAAGGGGTAGCAGCTACTTAAATAAACAAACAGAGCACCAGCTACTTAAATAAACACATGGAGCACCAGCTACTTAAATAAGAAAATGGAGCACCAGCTATATAAAATGGAGCACCAGCTACTTAAACTAATGGAGCACCAGCTACTTAAATAAATGGAGCACCAGCTACTTAAACAAATGTAGAACCAGCTACTTAAATAAATAAATGGAGCACCAGCTACTTAAATAAACAAATGGAACAACAGCTACTTAAATAAATGGAGCACCGGCTACTTAAATAAACAGAGTACCAGCTACTTAAATAAACAGAGTAGCACCAGCTACTTAAATAAATGGAGTACCAGCTACTTAAGTAAATGGAGCACCAGTTACTTAAATAAATGGAGCACCAGCTACTGCATTACATAAATGGAGCACACCAGCTACTAAATAAATTATAAATGGAGCACACCAGCTACTGAATAAATAAACACAGCCTTGGGGAATACACATAAATAAACCTCTCTTTACTGTAGATGATCTGCCAGCAGGCTTGATGTGATCAAGTAGTTGTTTCCACGCACTTTTGTGCTAAAATAGCATGCAATGCATGCATGAGTCCTTAAAGGTCTTGCATCTATAAAAGTGGGGGGGCACTCCCTCCCCTTCACCCTATGGTCCAGCTGCTAAGACCGGCAGTAGAACACACATGCATGCAAACAAATCTCTTTGAGAATCAACTTTGCTGCTTAATACTTTATTGGTATTGCTGATAAGTGTCTGTGAAATGTAACCATAACCATATATGTTCATAACATGGGTTACCTTGACCATATGCCTTTCTTCCTGGAGTGGGAGAAAAAAGACAGCATTATCTGACTGAATTCATTTTGCATTCCAGAACTACTGCAGTGCTATACTTAACTGCAGTGGCAGTAAAACACACATGAATGGAATATACCCATAATGCATTTATTAAAAAAGATATCTGTTGAAGTTATCAGTGCTGCATAACACTATATTGGTATTTCTGATAAATGTCTGTGAAGTCCACACAATATCTGCCCATAGACTGGGCTACCTCAGCCATATACCTTTTTTAACAGAAGTAGGAGGAACAGAGAGCATTACGTGACTGATATTGACCTGGAGACAGCCTTGGGCAGTACTATGAGTTAAGCAATACAGTTTGCAGGCCATTACTTTTGCATTCTACAGCTACTACAGTATTACACTTAACTACAGCAACCTTACCATAGACAAGTAATGCATACAGGTCTACTGCAATTGTTATGACAACACAATCCTGCTGTTCATCATTTTGCTTACTGTTAGTGGTGTTGTTTATAGTTTATTGTAATACAGCTGTTATTCTCTATTTATTGCACTACAGCTCTACTTGCCCAGTTATTGCACTGCAGTTCTACTTGCCCATTTATTGCACTACAGTTTTTATGATGTATACTTTATTCCAGTAAATGCTTTATTCCTTCTTGCTTATTGCACTATAGTTAGCATAATAAATCTGTCATACCACACTCATGGAGCAACCTGACCAGGCGCCTGGCATGGGACTCAACATTGGAAGGGGAGCGGGCAGGATTACAGGCCAACCACAACCATGGGTAGCCTCTACACTTCTCCCTTCACTGATTCAATAACCCTGTTCCTATACTCTCCCTCAGCAGCACACCATCATTAATATGCATGGCACACTCTCGAGGGGAACCGTAGCCATGTACATAGATACAGTCCATGTAGGCTCTGGAGCCTACACAGATTTTATTAAATCCTGGGGTCAGTTTTTTTTTTTTTTTTTGCAAGTAACACCTTAGTGAGTGCCAAAATATAAGAAAAAGTACACAGAGTTAGAGGAAGTAAGGAATAGTTGTGAAATGAAAACATTTACACAGTTCTTGCTAGTTTTATATTGAACACTCTTGATAACATGATATCCATAGATTCTAATTCCATTAACATCTAATTGCTAACAGATTCATATGTAAACTTTGTGCAAAGGCAGTGCTAGCAGTTTAGCAGTGTACATACCATAGCTGGTGCATACATGCAATCAGGATTAAGGGTTGCCTATGCTTACACATTAGCTCACATAGAATGCTAAGCAGCACTAACAGTTATAGTCAACAATAATAAATAATACGTTCTTTTAGTAAAACAGTGTTGAGGTAAAACAAATAATTTAGTAGCCAGCATTCCAGTCTCAATGCTGCTTTGTACTCATAAAGTATGTTGCTTATGACTACATATCCAATTATTTATAACAAAACATGCAGTTAACAGTGTGAACACAGTAAATTCCAAAATATTTACATTAGCAACAAAAACTACAAAAAAATTAAATATGCATGTTCAAATATACTCAATGTGAAGTAATCAATGTAAATCAAAAGTAAACAAATAGTATTTGTACAGTAGGGGAGTCAGGATCAGAGACACATGCATGCCTCAACTTTTCAATTTGGATACAACTTGTTTATTTTATTTATTTTACATTGGTTGACTGGGTTTGTATGTCTGAGCTGATAGCCCCTTTTAAGCGGAGGCCCAGGGAGAAAAGCTCCACAAGTTAATAATAAATGTAATAAAAGTAACAAACAAATAAAACGTATAAAACATGTAAAACATATACAATTTCAAATTGACAATAAAAGTAATAAAAACAACATTAAAGAGTTAAGGTTGTTATCAGCATAACTTTTGTATAAAAGATGCATACTTTAAAATAGCTTAGGTAAGGAAGATACAGTAAGTGAGGGTAATAGAAGTGATATGAGTTAAGTATATGATTAGATTGAGTGAAGAGTAAAATACATAGATAAGGTTGCTAAAGACGTAACAGATATACCAAAATTAGCACCAGAGAGAGGCAGGCAATGGGCTGTCCAAGCATAGGTAGACAGATTATGGAGGGTGAGTACAGTGGCAAGACCAGTGACTTTTCAGGTATTCTTTTGTGGCTGATTTAAATCCTCTTGAGTTTTTTGAGAGACCTAATTTCTAGCAGCAGTTTGTTCCAAGATATGACAGGATAGTAGCTGTAGAGGTTGCAGCCAATTTTGTTGTTGGGTTTATGGATTTGAAGTAGGTCTTGGTGTGAGCTTCTGAGAGTCCTGGATGGAGTATAGAAGAAGATTAGGGGAGAAAGGTTGGGACAGTATAATGGTTGATACAATATGGAATGGATAATCAGAAGCTAAGAGAGGATAAGCTGATGGGGAAATTCTAGCCAGTTTACATTTTTTAGTGAGAGACAGTGATGAGATTTATAATTTTCGTTTGCTGCAAATCTGACCACTTTGTTATAGGTAGGATCTAACTTAGTTATGAGTGATGAATTGAGGTTTGTGAGGATTTGAGAGCTGTACAATACTTGTAGGAAAAAGTAGGGTCTAATCAACAGAAAGTTGATAAATGCACTTGACTATTTAAAAATGTATATGATCTTAGGTAATCTGGCATGGAGAAATAGTTAGCAAGGAGCTATAGAAATATGCATATCAATGGAAGAAAAGAAAATACTAACCAGCCAATCAGGCTGCTGTGGTAGTCAGTAACTGCTTGCATGGGTGGCTCCAGCTGCCAATCAAAAACTCAGATGGTAGGAGGCAAACAGAATAGGGAAAAAGTAAAGAAATTATTATATTTCAGTTATACATTATAGGCATATGCATGACAAGGCATAAAAATGGTTCAAAGAACTTGAGAAATACATTGGAATGGGACTGTAGAGAGTGAACTATAACTTCCCTTGACTTCCACTCTATTTGTTTGTCTTTTACAGTATTAGAGAGCAAAATCCCCAACATTATTATTGGATTTCTTAGAAGAAAAAAGTTTATTCATGTTTGTATTGGTGCAAATCTGTATACTGACATAAACAGAAATGTTATCTCAATTAAGAAATTATCAAAACATAATACAGTAACTATTAAAGCTATGCACTTTATTGTGTGTATATATATATATATATATATATATATATATATATATATATATATATATATATATATGTTTCCCTTTCATATGACTGAATTAACATAAGCCTGAAACTCATAAGCCTGAAAACAAAAGCCTGAAAGTCAAAAGCCTGTAAACACAAAAAATACATATACCGAGTTTAAAGAGCAAAAACCATAATAATTTCCACTAAGTATAAACAGGGGTGCAAGCCCCCCTGCACCCCCCATGTGGAGGGCTGCACTCCCCACACCCCCTGCTACTTAAATATATCAACACCATGATTGCACTTCATTACACTAAGTGCAATTTCGTTGTTGGTATATTTAAGTAGCAGGGGGTGTGGGAGGTGCAGGGGGGCTTATACTTAGTGGAAATTAATATGGTTTCTGCTGTTTAAACTCAGTATATGTATTTTTTGTGTTTTCAGGCTTTTGAATTTCAGGCTTTTGATTTTTCAGGCTTTTGTAGTTTCAGTCATATATAGGGGAATTATATTTAAATATATATATATATATATATATATTTTTTTTCTTTTTCTTTTTTGGGGGAGGGGGTTACCAGGTCAGTGAGTCGGTCTAATTTTACCCAAGTAGGCAAATTCAATGAATAAAACAAACATCAGTACATAAATTGTGTTGCAATGTATAAGAATGCAAAAGCAAATGTGCGTGTGTGATTGTAATAGTACAGTCTCAGAGTTGGTATAAATTAGCAGCAGGGGCTATGGGGATGCAGGGGATTTCAACCTGCAAAAAAATATTTTAACTTTATTTTATTTATTTATTTTTTTACCTTTGAGTATTTGTAGATTGAGTATTTATGCTCAATTATTAGTGATTTGATATTTTTCACATTTGACTGTCGTATTTATATGAATATACAAATGTATATAAAAATTGGGAATGGTGTTCTGTCAAGAAGATACTGCCTATGGGAAGACTTTCAGTAGTAGTCAGTTTTAAATGGGTAAGTAGCATATTTGGGTTTTTATAACGTCACACTGCTGAACTCATTAACTTGCAGGAAGACTGTACGCAATATATAGATTAAATTATATCACAAGTAAAATAGGTATAAATGAGCTGTTTTTTCAGTTATACAATGAAGTCTTGCAGAGATTTAGAAGTCAGTTGAAATAAAAGGGCAAACATAGTCCTTGAGTAAAGACTTCAGGCAGGTTTGTTCAGGCAATCCCAGAGTGCTTGGATATGGTTAATAGGGTCTATATATGATCAGCGAACACTTAAAAAAGCGAATGCTGATTGATTGACCTTATGTAAGCAAAAGCTTATAATCTCAAACTGTCTCAAACTGTCAGATCAGCGATTTTTTTCCTAGGGAAAAAAATCGCTGATCCAAAACACATACACACAGCACAAGCACACCAAACAAGCAGAAATCCACACACATACACCTAAAATCTGACACCTAACCCTACACTAAACTATGCACACACCACTAAATATCCACTTACCTTAACCCAAACCCTAACTCTAAGGTCCATCACTATCGCACACTCACCTCACCTGCTCCCTAACCCTAACTCACCTAAATCTTCCCTAACCCTCATGTCCACACAATCGCACACATACCTAACCCAAGCCCTAACCTTAACTCACCTAACCCACCCTAACACTCATATCCACACAATCGCACACTTACCTGAATCTGACCCGTAACTTTACACCACAGCACTGAAAATACCGAAGCAACAGAAACAGACAACTGAATTATTTCCTTATGAAAGAATTTGAGTTTCTGTTGCTTCATTATTTCAGTAAAATAAGGTCAATCAATCAACGTTCGCTTGTTTAAGCGTTCGCTGATCTAATATAGACCCGGTTAATAGTGGTGTATATTAGTTCACCTAAAGTTATTTTCAGTGGACACCTCTTCGTCGACACATATTCAGTGAAAATCACTTCTGAGATTCATTGAATTTTGGGGCAAAGCCTTCCACTTGGACAGGTTTGATTTAGTTAGTTGTGGCTTCCATTTTGCTGTGGGGCAATTGTTTCATTGCCCTTGGAAATTTCAGCAAATCTCAGAAGTGATTTTCACTGAATATGTGCCAGGGAACAGGTGATCGCTGTAAATAACTTTCAGCAAATGAATATAGAGTCGGTTAATAGAATACAAGATAGCTATCAGGAGTGTCACAATGGAGTAGTTATGAGGAGCAGTATGAAAGCAATGTGATGTCGATGAGTCAGAAGCAAAAAAAAAAAAATATATATCAGCTTAACATAGTAGGTAGGATAAGAAAAAAATTGCCTGTAATAATGGCAACAAAAGAAGCCAAGAATGCTATTAAATCTCTCACATTTGATTAATATACTGTTAGGTATACACTAATAAATAAGTAACTATACTATTGGCAGCTTTCGATAGATGCCAATTAGGTAAAAGGGAGTTGGTGGTATAGATACTGCTATAGTAACATATGTGAAAAATGTGTCACTGAAGCTACATTGTAATAGCATAGGAAGAAATGATGGGCAGCCATTAATATGTGGGTGATAGTTTAGCACTTGGTAACTGCATGATATAGATTATGATGTGGTGGGGTGAATGGTTGGGAAATAGATGCATGCATAATGTGTGACAGAAGTGAAATGAGGAGGGTTACATAGACTAGAAATAAGCGATAGTAGAGTGCCTGAGCTCATAAAGCCATAGCTAGAACAGGGTGAAGGGGGTGGCTGCCCTGAGTGCTAACTGTAAGGGGCACCATGGCCACTGTAGTAGAGGTGCATATTATTCCCTGCAAGTCAGCTGTGTGACTGATTTTTTTTAGGGCAGCTGGCCAGCTGTGCATGATTGCAGCATTGGTTGCTCATCACTGGCTGTGTTTGCAATCACAATTGCTTAAATTACTTGTTAGCAGCATGCATATTTGGAAACTAGGAACTGCTACAATAAATGACCTGGAGCGATTTTTATGTGAACTTTGAATACTTTTTTTGTTTGTTTGTTTGTTTCTGCACTTAAGAGGTAGATACAAATATTGGGATGCTGCCAATTGCATTGACTGACCTAGCTAGAACTCTGCTGTAAAATATTGTATAAAGAATAAATGTAAACAAATTGACCACTGGAGTGATTATATGAACAAGAGAAGTTTTGGTAGTGTTAGAAAGGGAAAATGCTAGCTACAGGCTAAGAACATTGCAGGCAAGTAATACTTGTAAAAGAGTGGGGTGCCTTTAAGGGAAAGAAAGAGCAGGTAGCATGCTGATTAATAATGCTTGTATAATTAAAGATACCCAAGATGGCATGGGATTTGTTACCTAATCCACAAATGCCTTGAAGCATATTTTAAATGGCACTTAGACACATTAACCTAAGTTCTTCAAATAAGCTGCAGTTTGCCCTAGACTTTTGTCTTAAAGTTATATATCTAAGTAAAAATAAGTTCTTAAAAATTAAATGTAAATAATTTGAATGAGCACAATCAACTATGTTGCCAGTGCTGACTGGTTATAGGATCATAGGATACTAGGATCATAGGAAGTTACTAGGCTATTGGCCCTGAGGCCCTTACAAGCCTAGCCAAGAATTTAGCCCATGTTCTGACAAGTAAGCACCCGATGCACCTGTCCAGCAGGGACACAGATGGAATCCCAGGGGTGTATTTTCTGTTCCTCATCCATTTATCCAGGTTATGTTTAAAAGTGTTACTGGTGTACCCTGCTTGATGTGGAACAGCAGTCTATTCCATAGAAGTGAGAATCTCTGGGACACAAATCTGTCCTGCCAACAAGTCCTATTGATGTCACAGACCAGGATGAGTTTGCACATGTGGGTTACTCGAGTGGAGTTTGACTTGTGGGTATACAGCAGTCCCATCAAGGTGGGGTCTGAGATTGCTTTGTATGCCAGACAGAGATCATCTCTGAGGAGTCTGTAGGAGACTGAGTAGAGGGTCAGGGCCTGTAGCCTATCTGTGTAGGGTAAGTGTTTGAGGCCCTGGATTCTCCTGTTGAGGAACCTCTGTGGTCTCTCCAGCTGCTGCATGTTCTTTGTGAGGGACATGCTGAAAGGGGCATTGTACTCAATAATGAGTCTTATAAGGGAAGAATACTGGGATGTTATGACCATCTTGTCCCTGGATGAGATACCCTTACTAATGAGGTGGGCCATGTAGAAAGCTTTCTGTACAATGGAAGCAATATGGTGGTCAAAAGTCAGTTTGCTATCAACCTGGGTGGCCATGTCCCTCACAACTGATTGCATGCTTAGGACCTTGTTATTAATGTGATAATTTGTGGGGATGTTACTCTCCCCAAAGGTGATGATTTATTTGGCGTTCAGTTTGGCAGCATGTTTTTGGCACCAGTCATTTGTTTGGGTGAGACCCTCTAGGAGTATGCCCACAGAACTACGAGAATTGATGATAGCATCCAGCTTGCAGTCATCTGCAAACTTGGTCAGCCATAGCCTACTGGTTTTGGCCTGCACCTCAGAAAAGTATATCCCAAACAACAAATGCCCCAAGATTGATCCCTGGGGTACACTGCTCATTATAGGTCGACTGCTTGAGGTGGTGTCCCCTATTTTGACTAGGTGGGTACTGTCAGTGAGCCAGTTTGTTACCCATCTGGTAACATATAAATTGATGCCTATTTGAGAGAGTTTATCTGTTATACCCAAGTGGGGAATAATATCAATGGCTTTGGCCAGGTCAAGGTAGGCAGTGTGCACTGTCTTCTCCTTGTCCATGGCTTTATTCACTGTCTCAAAGAAATTAACCAAATTTAATAGGCATGACCTCCCACTGACAAAACCAAACTGTGTGGGATTAAGTGTTTGGAGGTTGTACCTCTCAACCTGTTAATGCAAAAAATCTGGACAAAGCTTGACAAAATGGGGGTACAAATAGGGACATATTTAAAATATTGCTCTTATAAACTTAGAAAGTTGCTAGAGTAACAGGATTGTTTTAATATAAATTTTCTGAAGGCTTTGAAGTCTGAAACTCAAATGTATGCCATTATTTAGTGACTTCAATCCTGAGATCATCCCAGTGATTGGCCAGGCAAAAAGAGGAACAGGCCAAAAATATGAGCCAAAAATCTGGACATTCTGCAAAAATCTGTACAGTTGAGAGGTACAATGTCCTTGTTAATGAAGTCCATGATAATCCTCTCCATGGCCTTGCAGATCTGGCTAGTTAGGCTGATGGGTCTAAAATTTCCTGGATCAGTGGATGCTCCACCTTTGTGCAATGAGATGGCAGTGGCTGTCCTCCACTTAGATGGGACAAAAACATTACTCAGGCTTTGGTTGAATAGGGTGCCTAATGGTGCTGCATGTTCCTGCCAGAGTTCATGTAGGATGCAGCCTGGGATGTTATTGGGTCCCATGGAGGCTGCACTTTTTGCCTTTGAGAAGGCAGTGATGACTTGCTCCCTAGAGATAAGGGGAGGGGGGCAGGTGCTGGGGATGTCCTGATTTACTAACGGGGGAGCAGAGGAGTGAAGTTTTTCACTGAACCTGTCTGCCAGCAGGCTGGCTATATCTATGGAGTTTGTGTATGTGGTGTTTATTTATTGCAGATGTCCACCAGATAGGTTTACTCTTTCTTGAGGAGGGTGATTTTGTCCTGTCAGGTATTTCTGATTCCATGCAGCTATATAAATAGTTGTATAGTTATGACATATTAGCTACTGTTCTTAAATATTACCAACATATAGCAACAGAGGACAAATATAAGGTGACAAGAATAATAAAGATGGTTCAAACTGTTAGGCAGCTTGACATTTCCTTCCTTGAACATTTGGTTGAGAAGAAATGACTGAAGGTAAATACAGTTGCAGAAACATATAGCTGTCCCAAATTCACTGCAGACACAGGTAAGCATGCAGAGCCATAACTACAGCATTAATAACCAAGATTGCATTGGAAGATAAAGTCCATGGTCTCCAAGTTGCCTAGAGACAGCAAAAGTATCACAGGCATAAGAAACAGGGTGCCTAGTGAGCATGTCAGTGGCAATGAAACTGCAGTGCACAGTGAACAATGCTTTTATTAATGGTGTGTGTGTGTCATTTCCCAAAGCACACGCACACACTAGAACATGAGTATGGCTATATCACCATGTAGGATTTCTTCCATGCTGTAGAGCACGTCGACATATTGTATAACCAAAGTCACAATGAAAAAGGATGAAATAACCAGAAATACAATATTTTTTAAATAACACACAACAGTTTAACACTTTCATCTGCTTTAACATAAACATATTGAGTTAAATGCATTAACAAATTTATTTTAAAGCTGTCTCGGTATGTTAAACCCATTTAACATAGCGAGACAGTTTTGAAAAAAGCAACAGAGAAAGCAAGATCTCTGTTACTTTTTACAAACTGTCTTGCTATGTTAAAGGAGTTTAACATAGTGAGACAGCTTTAAAAAAGCAACAGAGAATCTCCGTTGCTTTTTTTAAAGCTGTCTCGCTATGTTAAACTCGTTTAACATAGCGAAACAGTGAGAAAAAAAGAGTTATAGTAATGGAAAAAGTCCAGGCGACCAGACCTTTTTCCATTACTATAACTCTGATATACAATGTGCACGCTGACCAATTAGGGTGCACATTTTTGAATATTAATGGGGGGGGGGTTGTATAATCAAAATAACTACCAACATAATTCTTTATATTCCATTAAGTTTTTATTGCCAGTTCCCTTGTCATCAAATGAAATATAACCAATCACAGTGAGGAAAAACTTTTTGAAGCCCTGACTAATTTGTCTTATTATATTTAAAAATAAAACTATTATTGAAACATTGTATAAATCTTCAAACTGATCAATAACTTGGTTAAATTGTCTTGACCTGAGGGAATGAACGATAAACTCTATAAAACCCTCAAGCTGTACAGTAGACACAAATATTTCAGTCAAATTATGAATGGAAAAGTTGTGTCTTATCAAATCATAATATGCTATCTTCTCTGTTTTCTCCTTTGGCATCTTCCATGGTTGGAATTCTTCACCTTCCTAGTTATATAAAAAGATGGACTCTCACAGTAAACTTTATGTTCTTATGGTGTAATATTGTCTGACTGGTTAATATCTTTCTCTGGACATGTTTAGAAATTGTCTGTATTTCTGTCAGTTAGTCATAAATTTCTAACCAGATGGTCAGCCACAAATTCAGTTTTTAAAGTGGATGTCTTTTTTGACTTGAAGTATATAAGTTGAGTGGACATTTGCCTTACTAAAAAAAGGTTGTACTATAGGTAAACATAAATAGACTTTTTTCTCATAGTCTAATTTGTCATATGATCTAGTTGTAAAGGTATTTAACTCTATGTATTTATGTTACAGCATTTCTGTAGAAGTCTAGTAAAACAGATGAAAGCACAAATTGTTAGTTCTTTGTTAAAGTGATTGTATTAATGGATATTTTGTCCCATTTCATAGCTATTTTAACTTACTGGATTCTGTTGCTTTACATCCTAAAAACAGCTTTCTTTGTCTGTGATGTAAATACCTTGACTATTATGTCACTTCCTAATACCAACAAGATACTGCATTGATCAAGAATTGAACCCAGTTCTCCTACATGGGTAGCAAGAAGTCTACCACTGAACCATCAATTCACCCATGCATGTTGGTTGTTTGTCTCTATGTAATGTAGTTACATGCATATACTATACAGCAGCAACAATGCACATCACTTTTCCTTCCTTGATGCGCTTGGTTATTGAAGCTGTTGGCATGGAGCTGCAGGTATCTATTTGCCTGAAGTGAATTTGTGACACCTATATGTCTCTGAAGCTGAATTTCACTAAAACACCAAGGTGGATAAATCTTAGGCCAGAATTTAATCACATGTAAAATATTAGTTTCAAATCTAGCTAATATTTTGCAAAGCCCACCATAATTTGGGAAAGGGTAAGTTATTTTGCAACAACAAACTGTGTTATTATAAATTAAATACTATGCAAAGTATGAGAAAGGAAATAACTTGATAAACATTTGTTTTCATAAATGCTTCCACTCAAACTGATGAATGAAGCTCTTGGTATACCTCACCTGACAGAAAGATTTATAAAACTATCATTAGTGACTATAATATTATCAACTGCATGTTCTATTAAAAGCTGATAATTATCAATGCACTTTCAAACAAAAAAAGAGTCAAACATTTGCATTTTATTGGGAAAAAAAGTTTAGTGCTAAAGATGTATTATGTTTAATATAGAAGTACAATCATAGGTGATTGCAATTTAGGAAAATGATTGCAAGTGCTCTTTAAATTATTTAAGAGAATGCTAGAATTCTATATGAAGGATTGAGATAGGTAAAGGGTATCATATAAACTAAACTAAAGAGAGAAATAACATTTGGAATATCACCAAACAGCTCATCACTAACAAGAATTCCAAATCTGATGTATTTCTGTTTCATTTGTTTATTTTTGATACAACGGCAGAGTTTGGGAAATGTTTATAGGCAGTAAGTATTCAGATCTTAAGCAGACTTGCATTAGAGTGTTACTTATATCAAGTGAAACTGAAGCAAGAAAAAATAATTTGAAAGACATAGAAATTAAGGTTATAGACATATAAATTAGGAATTTTAAGACCACCATTATAATTTGGAGAGAGAGCAGCTTTAGCTATTGGAATGCAAAGCCAATTCAGGAAGTAGCAATTATTTAGTAAATCAATATGAATTATTAAATATGAAACGTGGACTTAACTTTTTCAATCCTGTACAGGAAGATAATTCATTTTTTGTTTCCTGAGAGCTTTTCTCTAAAGTCCTTTTTTGAAAGCACACTCCATAAGATCTGTAAAATCTGAATAATGGTATGAGATACAAAAAATGTAAAATATTTAAACTCCTCTGCAGACAAGAATCAATGGTGACATTATGTGTCAATATTTTGCATACAATAGTATAATTTCTTCATCTGTAGGTCATGCAGCTTTTCTGAATTATTGCAATTATAGAAAGTATCGCTAATAGTCATAACTGCTTTATCAAAAAACATTCAGATCTTAGAATACCAATGCATAGCATGCCATGCCATGTTTCAATATTATTTTTTTACTAACATATGTATACACCACCCCTAAGCTGACAGTATTAAATTCCATTTTTATATTATCGATCATCATTATCATCATCAACAATCCTCATTTTTCCATTTTCCTACACGTGGTCAGCTTATCATGTTAACTGTCACCATCTCTCTCAATTCAGTGCTACACTCCTGCCTTCTTTGGCACTCATGCCAGACTGTTGCAGATCTCCTCTCACACAATCCATCCACCTCTTTGCCTGATGCCTTTGTTTCCTCTTAACCTCTTTCCTGTCTGTTCCAAATCTTCTTCATCAAATTGTCTTCTGTTTTTCTGCACATGTGCCCAAACCACTGAAATCTGTTCCCTTTGAACTTTTCTGCAATTAGTGCTACTTTGGTTCCTGCTCTTATATCCTTATTTCTTCATCTGTCCCACAGTGTGCATCCTACCACTCATCTCAGACACTTCCATCCCCTCTAGCTTCCTCATCTGCTTTGCCTTTATTGCCCAAGTTTCTATACAATACAGTAGTGCAGGTCTCACCACTGTTTTGTACACCTTACTTTTCAGTTTCTTTGTCATTCTTCTGTCATATACTACACCTGACATTCTATGCCAGTTGGCTGTAGCCCCTCTGATTCTAGTTTTGACCTCTTCATTCAGACTTCCCTTCTCCTCAACCACCCCTCCCAGATACTTGAATATGATAACCTGTTCAACTGTTTTTCCTTCTGTTTCAATTCTCAGCTTCTTCTGATTTCCCCAGTTTGCTGCCATTACCACTGCCTTATCTAAACTTTGTTTCATCCCATGTGCCTTCAATTTTGCATTCCATTCTCCCTTCCTTTGTTGAAGATTTTGCTCAGAGTTTGCATTTAATGCCGCATCATCTGCATACAGCAACTTTGTTTATCTGTCCCTCTCAACTTGTTTGCTAATGTAGTCCATCACCATTATGAACAGCAGTGGGCTCAGAGATGAACCCTGATGTATACCTACGACCAGTGGGAACCCCAATGTGACATGAGTTTGGTACCTCTGTACTCTCCATAGTTGTGGGTGTCCCCTTTGTTCTTGTGCACTGGCATGAGTATGCTTATTATCCAGTCATCTGCGATACACCTTTCTTTCCACACTGCTAGGAATACCTTCAGGAGTGATTTCTCCCCCATCTCACACAGCAACATTATCATATCTGCTGTGACCTCATCTGAGCCTGTTGCTTTCCCTGACTTCATTTTCCTTAGTGCTATTCTTACTTCTTCTAGGGTGGACTCCTCTTCTTCTCTCAATGTAGGCTTTGTCTGAAGCAGTAAGGCTTCTGTGGGGTTTTCTTCATTTAGAAGCTGCTGGAAGTATTCCTTCCATCTGCCTTTGATGTTCTGTGGGTTGATGAGCAGGTTGTTGCTGGTATCCCTTATGAAAGGTATCTGACTATCTTCTTTAACATTTTGTCTTTGCCTTGCAATCTTGATATAGTTTCATTTTTCCCCCTACTGAGTCACTTTCTAGAAGCTGGTATAGTGCCTCCAATGCGTTATTCTTTACTATTGCAACTCCTTTCTTCACTTTTTTGTTAGCCAATCAGTATTCCTTCCTAGCCTGGTCCTTCTTTTCTATCTCTCACTTTTCCTGCACTCCTTCTTTCTTTTGATGTCTTTCTGAACTTCTGAATTCCACCACCAGCTTTCCTTATGTACCATATTTCCATATCTGGCTCAGCCACATATCTGTTCTGTAGTCCACACACATACTGGTTTGAGGCACTGACATTCTTCTTTAACTTCACCTATGTCCTCCTCTTCTTGGGGTGCTAGAGCCTTGAGTAAGTCCTTCAACTTTTGTACTTTCTCTCCAGTCTACTGTCAGGTCTTTAACCAGGTCACTGTTGTGCTTACAGCCTTCTCGGATGACTGCTTGCACCTGATTGCAGTAACTAGTAGTATATGCTGTGGGCCAACTGTTTCACTAGGACTGACTTTGATTTCATTGATTATACCCCACTGTCCTTTTCTTACTAGGGGGAAGTCTAACTGATTTGCATGTTGACCACTCTTGTATGTGATCTTGGGACTGTCTCTTTTTCTGAACCACGTGTTAGCTACTATCAAGCCATTTGCCAGACAGAAGTCTAGAATGGACTCATCTTCTTTATTCCTGTTATCCTACCCATGTGGACCCAGGCAGTCCTCATATCCTGTTCTAAGTCTCCCATTATCAACACCAATTTAATTTGCCCTGCTTTATCTAGTAGGTCCTGCAACTGCTGTATGAATGCACTCTTTTCCTCACTATCACAACCCTGTTGTGGGGCAAAGTTTGAGAGTATGAATACTGCCCTATCATTAGACTGGAGTCTGATTTTCATGAGTGCATCACTAATTCTGATAATATCCCTCACTGCCTTCTGAAGCCTGTCTCATCACAGTTCTGACACCATTTCTAGACTGTCCTCCTCCTGAATAGTAGACTCTGGATCCTAAGCCAACTGGCTTTGCTGCACTGCCCTTTCATCTTGTCTCTTGAATACTTAGGATGTCCAGCCTCCTGTGTACCATTATGTCAACCACTTCTAAGCTCTGTATATTAGTGAACCTGCAATGAGTGTAACAATTCTTAGTTCATGTTTGGTAGGTTGACTGGTTTTACATCCAGCTTTTGCTGAACAGAGTTATCTCAAGTAACCCAGGCTGGGCAACTGGACACCAGCTATCAGGTCTGCTGGGCTTTGTATCAGCTACACTCTGGCTGACAGGGGTGCATACACCCCTTCCACCATTATCATGGGTCCCTGGTATAGATTGGAGTAGGCCAGGTCCTCAACCCACTTATCACTGGTAACTACCCATGCCCATTTTGGTGACATTAGTCAACATGACCAAATAACCTAGAGACATATTTTTCACCAGTGAGTGGCTAACTCTGACATGCTGTGTAGTCTGTGATCTGTATTCTCCTACCTTGAAGATACTGTGCACTACAATAGATGCTCAAAGCAGTTGGTCTGTGCAACTCTTCCCCTTTTAGGGCATCATCTAGAGCATGTGCTGCTGCCCAAATCTACATTGATTGGTGAGTTTGAGATGAAAACACTCAGCATGTTTCTCAGAGGTGGGAGCAAGCCACAGAGACACAGGTAGAACATGCAAACTCCAAATAGACATTGGCAGGATTGAACCTTGTACCTTGTGCAGGGCAGGTGAAGACCTTAACCATTATACCAACTGGTCTCTTCTAATTATTAATATAAACATGGAACATATCTCATATTGTTCATAATGTTTTAGAAACACTCCTTAGTATCTCCAGTTCTGTACATCCCATGTTTACCATTTCACTATGCATGCTTTTGAAATCATGTTAGCCTTTATACGCCATCTTGATACCTTAGTTTTAGGTATATATCTATACCAGTTCAACACAACATAGACTTTAAAACATTGATAAGTATACCCATTTCAGAAGTACACGGAAGTCTCCTATAAAGTCAACTATACTCTTACATGATGCACAGGATCTCATCTTTCCTGATGAGTATATTTTTGCAGGAAGTAATGAATAAAGATATGAAAATCTAGACAA
The DNA here is from genome assembly GCF_019279795.1 of Protopterus annectens. Classification (NCBI taxonomy): domain Eukaryota; kingdom Metazoa; phylum Chordata; order Ceratodontiformes; family Protopteridae; genus Protopterus; species Protopterus annectens. The sequence continues at coordinate 1,031,180,158 of NC_056730.1, forward strand.
ATATAAACTTTGCGTAAAAGAAACTTTCACAATGTTCTTCCTTTTCAATATCTTTGTTGATGTACATCAGGATTTAAATACATTGTTATCACTGCACGCACATGCTTAAAGTTAAATAAGGAAATCAACAATGTCAACAGTAGTGCAGCTAGAGTGGAGTGAGAGGGGCAACTGCCTCAAGTGCAAAGTGTTGGGGAAATGCAGTTGGTCGATCTTGATATCTAATGCAATACTGACTTTTAAAAGCTGGCACTCCATTTGCTGTGAAACCCAAGAACTGTAGTGCTCCATGTATGGTCTAAACAGTAGCAACTGCTTGCTACACTGTAGCAAACAGTTTTCTACAGTTTAAAAGTTAGAAAAAATATATTTTTCTTTATATAAACTCTGAGCATTGTAGTGCTCTATGCAGGCAGAGTGTAAACTATAAAAACTGTTTGCAACAATTTATAATATTTTTTTAACTAAAGCATGAGCAATGTAGTTTGTGGCAAGCAGTCTGGTATAGTTTATAAGATTTCTTTTATTTATTTATCAGTTATTTATTTTTTAAAATAAAAGGTAGGAGAGTTACAGCAGGACACAGAAATGGGACCTGAATGGCTGGACAAGATGGAAGGGGCATGCTGTACATATGGCCACCTGGTTGTTGTGGCAATAGAAAAAACATCCGTTGTTTCTGTTTGCTTTTCAATGGAAGGGTGGGAGAGGGAGTGTTGGTTGGTCCAGCTACACTTCTGAATATCAGTATAGGATAATTGTTATTAAAGTCAAGCTGATTTTTTTTTTTAATGATTACAGGTTAGCCACCCAAAAATATCACTGGTAGTCAACAAATTATTTGGGGATATCATTGTTAAGACATTATCAGCCAAATCAACAACTTTAAAAGCAAAAAGTAAAACACTTAATAGAATGCAAGTATTTTGATAGATTAAATAATTAAGGATGGCGAGGGGAACTCAGGCAGTCAACAGTTGCTCGAGCCCCAGCTGCTCAAATTCCAGGGACTCGAAAAAAGGATCTCGACAGATGTTTACCTTTCTGACCAGAAAGTTTAGGGTTAGGGAGGGAAATGAGGATTTTAAATTTAAAGAATAATCATGGACGTACGGGGAAAAGGGGGATTTAAAATTTATGTTTAGTGAGGTGGAAGGGGATTTTATGTTTAGGGAATGATAGAGACTTTATAGTTAGTGAGGGGGATTTTAAATTTAGGAAACAGTCATGTATTGGAGGATAAGGGGAAGAGGAATTTAGGTTTAGGGAGAGATTTAGAATGGGAAGTATAAGCAGAATTTAAGCTTAGGTAACAATCAGGGTTATTGAGGGGAATGGGGAGTTTAGGTTCAGGGATGGTTGATGGGACTTAAAAGGGTTAAGCAACAGATGACAAATTTTACAGTTAGTATAAGAGATATGGTAGGATAGTTAACATTATGGGAGATGGGTTAGTGGGACATAGAGGAATTGCCAAAATGGGCAATGACAACTAGGGCATGTGTCTCCAGCAAATGTGTAAAGGGAGAACTATTATGCCAAATCAGCTTTCATAGGAATAGGCATACAAGATATGTAATTTAGCAACAAAAGTAAATAAGTTGCAATGAAATCTGCTTTTATTTGAATTGATATACAAGAAGTGTCATGTAGACGCAAAAGTTGAGAACTTATGATGAGATCTGCATGCATGCAGGAAGCTCAAATGATAGAGACTGGGAAGTTGTCATGATCATACCTCTCAAGTATGCTAACTCATTATATTTTCTCAAGACTTAAATGAAAACAGATATGCTGAAGAGTATTGAATACATGATAGTTTTATTAGAGAAAGGAAATATTAGAACATACGTTTTTCGTATTTGCTAACTTGAATGATTCCACTACAAAAGCCTGGTCATAAGTATGTTTTCTTCAAGTTAAAACCAGAATAAAATAGTAAAATACTCTCTAGAATAATTAGCTAAAATTGTTGAAAATATTTAAAAAAATCTTAATTAAGAGCAACATAGCTATATTTTCTTGATTTGTCAAATCTAAGGTGAATACTGACAAAAAGCTAAGACTGATAAAAATAAACATAAAACTATTTTCTATGTATATTTGAATACTTTAAGTAAAATCATAAAGATTTTATATGTGTGAGATTTATAAAAATGCTGGTACATTATCATATCCTAAGACTTAATTTTTAGCTAACTAATAACTGGAGGAACTTCTTCTAAAGGCATAGTTCACATTACCCTCCCACTTGTACAAGGAAAAATATAGTGGAACCTAATCACATTGAGAAAATCTTCAGTAATCATTAACAGAGTTCTAAACGCAAAGAGCAACAGCACAAAAATAAGTTAGACAATATATTAAAAAGTAAAATGTATTAGTAAACTTTCTTTCATTGCAGATATGAGAAAATATATCATTAAACAGCCAACTTTAATGATGCTACCAATGTAAACAAAAGGAGGCTGCCAATTCTGAAACCTCAGTTAGTTAATTTGACTTTGTGAAAGCTACATGAACATTAGGATGAAGCTGTAATGAATTCTGCAGTTTAATGATGTATTCCTGCCTTGCATCACAATAATTACTTAATTGGAATCTGTCAAGGATATGAATTCTCTTGCATAAATTAAATGCTTTGTTTATCTTGGACCTGTTATAGTAAGTAGCCTTGTGTTCAAAAAGTGCCTAATCATATGTTTAATTGAGACAAACTTAATGTCTTCTTTAATTGAAAGATCATTTAAAATGCTCATTATTTAAGATGTCCAAATTATAATTTATGATGTTGATGGTGTCAACATACTCCTGCAAAAGAATATTTAGCTCCTAATTGAACAAGTTAGAAAATGTACCCTTAAATTCTAAATAAACATTAATAGCTTAGTAATCTGTGAGAAGAAAAATAACAGGAAACATAGCTTTCTAAGCCAAGAAAATTAAAGAAAGAAAAACAAGCAAGAATTTTGTGTGCAAGAAAGTTAAAAAGAAAATACATTTTTGTAGGACAAACATACCTAACTATTTGAATCACAGTCATCAAACATTCACTATTTGTTTTTGCAGTGAGATGATAGTGTTTCAATCCTTCCCTCTCTCTCTCACACACACACACACACACACACACACACACACACATTTCAGGACTAGTACCAACATCCTAAAAGGACCATACAAGCATTCTAGTCATTTCACAATCATCCCCAGAAGACTAAAGACCAAACACAGAAATCCCCAGAAGACTAAAAACCAATAGCAAGTGTATGCCCATTTAATAAAATAATTAAAAACGTCTAAATTCAGATTTTAAGTGCAACAACAGTGGCAAAATTCTTACGGATGCACATCATGATCCCTTAAAAGCTGTACTACTGCAACAGTTATATAACCCTTGGACAGTACAACATAAAATAACATGACCGATAGCCTCTACATGGGTATACTACTTGTACACATGGTAAAAGCCTTTGTAAGAGTTTGCCCACTTACTTTAGGCATTTTTTAAATAAACATTGGTGCATGGTTAGTTTTATGGTAAGGATATGTCAGCTATGCATCATTTTCTCTGTTTACAAATATGGACCTTTCAGCTGCAAAGTCCTGTAAGACTCTATGTTGGGGCTCATTTATTTTCCCTTATTTCTGAAGAACATCAAACAAAAATTTACCTCATTTAACCTTATTTTACATTATATGCTAATGATGTCCTTTTATTGAATGCAGGTAACTATTTTACTAAACATTAATTAAAACTGCAGGCACACTTTTATAAATTATTTTGGGCCTGCAAATACAAACATACTATTAACACAAAGAAATCAGAAGTTATCTTTTCTCTACCCAAAAAAAAAAAAAAGCCTTCTGAATGTACAACATTGTTTTTTCAAAACTTATTTGATAAAATCATCCTCTATTTAACCAAGCTGCTTAGACATGAATGTAGGCCCCACACTCTCTATTAAAATTCACACCAAACTAGCTGTGCATATGACCTCAGGCTATTAAAATGTTGTTGCAGATTGTCTAGTTTACTCACTCCTGCAATCTAAATAGCACTAATTATAAATGTACTTTTATATAAACCTGAAGTTGTTCATTCTATACCAACCCTTACTTCAGCTTCAATACACAGATACTTCAAACCATAGTCAATAAAATAATTGGGGTCATTTTATTTCCTGGGCCACTCAGGCATCACTGTCTGCTTTTACAGAGGGCATACCAATTTCCAGTTACATCCAATGTAACTCTTCTTTTCACCACCATCTTTCATTTTGTAAAGAAAAGAGGATTTCAACCTCTATAATAAAAACTATCCATTAAAGAACAAATGTCTTCCTTTAGAATTAGCAATATTGTTTCCATGGACAGACTCTCTTTTGGGGGTAGGTATAGAAGAAATAGCATTCATTATAATAAGCCCAGTCTGCTGGAACCAATTACCAACAGAAATAAAAAAGTAACAGACCTTGCACAGCTTTAAAAAAAATAAAAGAATTCTTGGAGAACAGTAACACATATGTTCAAAAAATAGCTGCTTTCCTCTAATATATTGAAGAAAACTTATAATTCTCACTATACCTTTCTACTCAGCTGAAGCATTGACATTTTGTGAGTTTTATAAGTATGCTCTTTAATATTGTTATGTTCTCCTATATGATCTAATCCATTGTTTTGTATTATAATATTCTCAAGGGCTATACTGCATACTATGTTCCAGTCTGTAAATATCTTTCCTTTATTAGTATTATTTAGTTATTGTCTTTATCACATATCACTTAAATTATTATACTGCTGTTCTCATGGCTGTCACTGATTATCGTTAATTTTATCTGGACATTTATCATTGTCATTTTTATTTAATTTGAGCTCCTGAGTGAACTGACTGCATGGATGAAAAGGGCCTATTAACCAGCCCACTTACCCAGCAAACACATTGTTAAAGAAATGGACAAATTTAGCAGCAGTAATAATCTTTTTTTAAACAAGAATACAGATAATAACTTCTCTATGACTCAGCTTCTGAAGGAAGTTATCTCTTGGCTAAATTAAATCAGTCCACTATGTCTTGATACCCTAATTGAAATAACCATCTTACTCTTTTTTCTTTTTTTTTAGATGTTAAACTGTCGGCTGTTAAGCATATTTATTTGATGCATCCAAACAATCTTGAAAGGAATATTATAAAACAAATAAAAATAATGGGATGCTAAAGGGGGGAAGGCCACCTAATACAGTACAAAGAAGGTAAAGGTTTACTAGTGCAGCCAAGATAGCAGCAGAGCAGAAAAAAAATGTTTTACCAGGCACCTCTGTATGGAATGAGTGCAAGTATTAATTTTCAGGAACACTGATCAATGTATATAAACTACTACAGACTGTCTACAGGTAGGAAAAACATGTCTGGGGTATTACATTTTATCCTCATCATATGGGGCTTAGAAATGTTTAGCCCCAATTTTTCATATAAATAGTAATTTTACTATATTTGTTTTTCACTATTTCTATGCCATCTTGCCTTAAAATTAAACATTTTGGAAATAATTCTATCCACTTGAAAAGTGGTGCCAAATGTGGAACACCTGAAGTGGTATATGTAGCATTATGTCAGGGGTATAACACCTTTTATGAAGGTAAGACAGAGCAGAATGCTCCTTATGAAAAAAAGATGTATGAACATTTTTATAATGTTTTCAAGGGAAATGGCAACTATATCCTGTATAGACACTCACTAGGTTATAGTATGGAAAAAGGGGTTTAATTTTAACTTTACTCTATTAGAAAGAACTGTAAAGAATCCAAGGGGAGGTCCTTGGAAATGTACCCTCAAATACCAGGAATTGCTTTGGAAACTTTATACGCTAAGTATTTGCTTGGAATTTTTAAATATTTTAATTTGTTAGATAGGTATTTATACATAGTTTATATGAAGTAAATATGGCATTATAAGTACATAATTGTTTGCTTTTATTTTAATTGACAAATTGTTTAATATATGTGTTTTATTCATAATTTGATTATGATTGGTGGTTTGGATTGTGACATCCTTGTTTTATTCAGTTTATTCAATGGAGTATATTATTCTCTTCAGTTCTGTAGAAGTTCATGTTATAAATGAAAGTGCCCAGCTGAAATTAACTGCAATAAAAATGTCTACTGTTATGCTAAGTCCTTTTGGTTTTATCTTGGACTTTTGCAATAGGTACAATTATCACAACATCTTGTGTGATTTCTGAGGACATTGTGCTGTGATTCTAGTAGTTATTCATTGCAGATTTACAGTGGTAGCTACTTTTCTGGTTAAAATTAGTTTTTGATATAAAAGCAAGCATGATGCACAGAAATTAAAAATAATAATTTATTGTAGACTATAAGCTGCAGTATTTAAATCTTTTCAGGGAAAGAGCAGAGGAGAAATAAAAAATGGTTTGTCTAGTAAAAGGATTGCGCAAAAGAAAAACTTAAACATCTGATCCTAAAAATTTATAACGGAACAATTTTCTATACCAAAGAATACAAGAGAAATTGGTGTTGACTTTATTTTAAGTCTGTTTTGTTATTCAGGAAGTAGTTTACTAAATGCATTTCTTGAACTTTTTTGTGGTTTCTTTGTGGAAATGTGTCAGCAAAACAAAGCTTTGTAAAACTGCAGGAGATATTTGTCCGCAATTGTAATTATAAACACATATGTGTGTACACACACACACACACACACACACACACACACACACACACACACACACACACACACTAGTAGACATTTTTTTCATGATTAGTTAAAGAAATGCTTGAGAATAAATGCTCATAAGGGAACATTAACCTACAATGACAATGGGATCTAGCCTGCTATATTTTAGAGGGCTACATAAAGTTTGGTACAAAGAGTGCCTCATATTGTGGTTTACTTGGACATTATCCATGTTACTAGCACACACCAGAGAAGTATTTGTGTATTTCAGGAAAACAAAAATGCTGAGAACATTGAAGGATGCAGCATTGCCTTTGAAGGGAAATTATTTTAATACAACATAATATGTGGGGATTGTAATAAATGTATATTATTTATTTATTTATTTAAATTTGTTGACTGGGAGTGTACGACTGGACGTAGGTCCATTTTCAGCGGAGGCCCGGGGAGAAAAGCTCCACAGTTAAAATAAACAGACAGTATATACATTGGATTACATAGTGAATAACAATTTACATAGCAATTATTTACAACATATTTACAGATGAAGAACATAGTACATCAGTAGACAACTAGAATCTTTATCTGTGAAGTGCATACCAGACATTAACAAATGTTACAAGAAGAAGAAGTTTGTGCTGTATAATAAGTACTGGCTTATGAGCATCTGAGCTTGCTATAATCAAGGTAGTTAGTGGAGTGGAAAGAAAGGTAGTGGTTGGATGGGGTGGATGATATTAGAGTGGGAGTTGCAAGGGCATAGCCAGCATGTTTTTAGTTGCGCTTTTAGTAAAGTTTTGAAGTGGGTGCATGATGGTATGGAGGTAATTGTGGGTGGGAGTGAGTTCCATAATTTGGCTATGGTGCAAGAGAATAGTGCTTCACCAGCAGAGTTATTGGCTTTAGTGATCTGCAAGTGATTTTTGCTGCTGGATCTTAGTGGTCTGGTGGTGCGATAGGGTTGGAGTAGATACTGGAGGGATGGGACCTTTAGTGGATGGTTTACTAGTTTGTGGGCGAGTGAGAGTTGATACCACTGAAAGAGGTGAGGGAGTTCAAGCCAGCCCAGTTCAGCAAGTGAGAGACAGTGGTGACTACAGTAGGATGCCCCTGTGGTGAAGTTGGCGATTTTGTTGTAGCAGGTCTCTAGCTTGTTTAGATCACATTGCCTTAGGTTGGTATATATTGGAGAGGCATAAAGTAGGGTGGAGATAAGGTGGGAATTTGCTATTGAAATCTTTGCTGCTTTGGTGAGAAATTGCTTATTTCTGTATAATGCTCCTAGTTTTTTGTGGATTTTTTTTATAGTCATGGATATGTGAATGTCAAATTTTAGTTTATTGTCTATTTCCACTCCTAGCAATTTGGTGTGTTCAGTTGGGTATATAGTGGTGTTGTCTTTTGCCGTGATATTAAAGTGAGAGTTGTTTTGAGTATGTTTGTTGGGTTGGAAGATGAGTAGTTTAGTTTTGTTTGGGTTGAGTATTAATCGGGCATCGGATAACCATGTTTCAACAGAGGAAAAGGCTTCCTGTGTGACTTTTTGCAATTTTGGTAGAGACTGGGCTGAGCTGATGATCGTCGAGTCATCTGCGTATTGTATGAGTGTGCCATGTTTGGTGGCAGAGGCTAGATTATTGGTGTAAACAGAGAAGAGTAGGGGTCCAAGGATGGATCCTTGGGGAACCCCTATGGAGACAGGTAGTTGGGGAGATATGTCATTCTGCCATACAACGGATTGTTGGTGGTCAGACAGGTAACTCTGAAACCAGTTGGTGACCGATTGTGAGAAGGATAGGTTATTGAGGACAGAGATAAGTTGTTTGTGTGGGACCATGTCAAATGCTTTAGATAGGTCTAGGAAAGTAGTAGAGGAGAGATAGCCATTGTTTTTATGCTGAAGGATAGTGTTAGTAAAGGAGAGTAAGGCAGTGGTGGTGCTATGGTTTGGTTGGAAACCATGCTGAGTACTGGAAAGGAGGTTGTTAGTAAGGAGGTAGTCTGAGACCTGAGAGCGTATGCATCTCTCTAGTATTTTGGAGAGTGGAGTGAGAATAGCTATGGGGCGGTAATTGGTTAGTTCTGTGGAGGGTCCGCCTTTGTGGAGGGGAATTATATGTGATACTTTCCACAGTGTGGGAACGTAACTTTCTGACAGAGATCGGTTAATCAAGATGGATACTGGATAGGCTAGAGAATCCGCTGCGATTTGTAGGTATTCACTCGGGAGGCTGTCTGCTGCTAATTAATGGGTTTTAGTTTAGTTAAGGGTTTTTTTATGTTGGAGGTAGGTACAGGAGAAAAAGAGAAGGCAGTGGGGAGATTACTAGTTGAAGGTGTGGGTTGGAGGGGAGGGGGGTTGTGTTGTTTAGATAGTGATAGTATGGTTTGGGTGAAGTGTGTGTTGAATAAGGTAGCAATATTTTCTGAGGAGTGAGGGATGTTAGGAGAAGGGGTACTGACTTTACCTGGGTGGAGGATGGAGTTTATGGAGTTTATATTACTTGTGACTTCTGAGTACTAAAGCAAAAGCCATTATGGGGAATGCAGCTCCTTCAAATATGACTGATTTAAAGGCATGGTTTTGCTTACTTCACCAGTCACCACTGTAACTTGATCTTACCAAATCTTAAAAGTTTGTTAAATCTTTTTTTTTTATAATTTGTTTCCATTTGTTACTTGAAGATTTAAGACATGCATAGGAAAGGAACAGGAAATATGATTTAAAAATTCAGAATTACAGCTTACTATTGTCCTACAGACAGTTAATGCTCAAATGGTATACTTCAGAGTATGGCATTGAAACTATGTTTATACAATGAATTCCAGAGGGTAGTAAGAGGACACTTGGTTTTACATCTCAAACACTGCCTCCTGAGGAAAAATAGTCATAACTCAATAAGAAATAACCTTAGTTTTAGTAATGCAGAGATGTTATAAATATTTGCATGGTCATATTTGTACCATATGTACTGGTCACAAACCAATGATTATTTTAATGAAATGTAGCCTTTTCCAAAAATTAGTTCATGAAGCGTACAAGAATGGACATTGCTGATGAGTGTATTTAAATCTATGCAGAGCACATAACTAGCTAGTGCTGGTGAGAGCATTCAAGCATAAGCCTGTTTGCAGAACAGGAAAGTGTGCCATGAAAACTGGCACTTTGTGCAATTTACCTATTCCAGAAACCCATACAGAGCAGGAAACCCTGGCCATGTGTTGATGCTATTTGCCATGGAAAATATGCTAATAAAACACAGAAAAGTGATCTCTAGACAGACAGAAATACAACTTACTTTCAAAAGTATGGGAAAATATTGAAATATTAACTTGTAATTATCACACCGGTGCTTGTCCCATGCCCTTTCAGAAGATGTCCCCTTACTATCAGAGGCATGTGCTGTAGAATAATAATTTCCCAGTTTGGTCATTCTGTTTTACATAACATGTTATACATTCCAGCATATCCAGACTTAAAGTCTGACCAGATCATTAGTACAGCATAGATCAAAATATGTCAAAAGATGCATTATGAGTGCCAGTCTAACAGCAAGTCACAGAGTAATGTGTGATTATAGCCAAATGAATGACTGAAAACTTAGTGCTCTGGATTAAATGCGGATGATACAGGTTCATACATGGCAACAACTTTTAATTCTATTAAACATCCGAACAAAAAATGGTTTCCTGGCAACTCCTAGAGTGCTGAAGTCACTGAATGATGACAGCTGTTTGAATTGCAGACATCATTACATTCAGAAAATGTATACTTATGCAAAACTTGTTATTCTGTCAACTAAGTTTATAAGAACAGTATTTAAAATCTGTCTCCATTTTTGGCCTCTGCCCTCTTCCGCCTGTTATTTTTGGCTATGTTCAGAATTCTTGCTGTAAAAGATTGCAGAGTACGATGCTTTGGATTGAATGTGGATTCTGCAGGCTCATAATCTGGAAATTTTTTTTAATTCTAATAAATATCAATTCTAAATGTGCTTGAGACATGTGCATACATCAAATTACTTCATGGGCATGCCTTTAAAAACAATAGTACATGGTTTATTCCAGAAATTTTAGTTTCTTTCAATGGATCTTATTTCAACCTGCAAATAGTTTTTTTTTTCTTTCTGTGTGAGGCTTAGATAATCTTTTTTCATTTATTGTCTTCACAAATCTGACTGTAAATATTGCTGTGATTATTTTATTGACAATCCAATAAAAACTTCATCATGTTTCAGTTTTTTATTCTCTTTCATGATTTAGCTAATTCCCTAGCAAAGAAGGATTTTTGGTTCCTTAAGGGAGGGATGAGGCAAATGAAAGATAAGATTGTGGAACTAAAACTGCCACCTCTGGATTCAACAGGCTTGCCTTGTAAAGAATTGCTAATGCTATGAAGAGTGTCATGCAGATCTGGACTGCTTGTCTCAAATTTAAAAGCAACAATCAGGGTAAGGCAATGAGATAAAAAGGATACTTTCAATAAAAAATGCTAAAATTAAGAATTTTAAATGTGGAGATCGATTCCACATAGGAAACTACATTTATGGTGCTAAAGGCATCCTTGGTGAAAGTTGCCTATAGGTAAAGGGTCATCTGTCAAGAAAGATTTAGCTGAAATCAGGGCTAGCTTCATAAAACTCTACAAGTCTATAGACTTACTGAAGATTTACTGAGAAACATAGAGATTTGTATATGCTTGGTAACAGAGAAACTTAACATCTTTATGGAAGCTGCAGTCATCAAATGCATATTTGTGCTTGTTTGGAGAGAAGACACCCATTCCTTGAAATCTTCAGATTTACCTGTTAACACTCAGCTTAGATGTTGTATGCATAAGAAATGTGTACTGTAAATGGTAGCGTCTCCACAATTATGAAACTTACAGGAATGTACCCTTGTTTCGCTGAAGACCCACTAGCCAACCCTGATGTTTCTAGTACAGGAAAAAGGACCCGGAGGACTTTAAATGCTACATTGTCTTCTTACATATTATTGTTTTATAAGTAAAGCAGAAGAAGCTGTAAGTTGTCAAAATATAACCAAAGCAAATATTCTTGTTCAAAAACTGCAGATATACAAGGAGTTCTCCGCATAAGGGGATGAATTATCTTGCATATCTATTCAACCATTATATTACTTTGCTAGCAGCACTGAAAATCCTTCTTAATGGTGGTGATGTATTTTATATAGCAAGTATTTTTTTACAATGCAGTTTTAGTTCCACCAGTTATATCTTGTTTATATTCCTGAAAGGATTACTATAATTGCTGTCATAAAATCTGGAACATATATCAAAGTTTTTGATCCTTTTGAGATAATTTGATTTTCTGTTCAATGTATAGCACATTCTGTAGAGAACAAAATAATCCATCAATTATTTATTAAAAGATTGCTTAGCTGAGTAAGCCCATTGGGCATCTAGTCCCTTTCCAAGGGCAGCACAAAATAAATTAATCTAGCACCAGCAGTCCATAGAATGTCATAGAAATCCTTCATCCAAAACTATTAGGGGAGGGTGGCCTAATGGTTAAGGTGTTTGCCTTACAAACACAGGGTGCAGGGTTTGAATCTCACAGGGGATAATTGGCTAGGCTTGAAATGGCTCGCAAGGGCAGTTAGCCTAATACTAACCTATTACATGCTTCTGTAGCTCTAGCAGATGGTATCATCTGATGTCCTGAATGTATTGTCTAGGAATTACATGAGAATGTCACATTCACAGAATAAACAAATTCATTTGTCCTTCAGCGTTAAACTCCACATGGCATTAGTGGCTCATTCTAGCTAACAAATTCATATACACAGTACTCATAGTGGTTTTTAAGATGTTATCTGTAGACTAATGACTGACTCTCTCCATAATCCCTCACTGCCAAAACATAGCACCACTTTGTTCAAACATCTTCAACATACTTACAGTTCCAAAGCCTAACAGCAAAAGTGGAGACAATGAAGTTAGCTACTAGCTAACTGACAGACAGCATTAATTTTCTTCGGACACATATGGATAATTGGTATACATCCTGTATTTAAAACTATTCAAGAAATGCACTGCCTGCAAACAAACCACTGCACACTACGCATGTTCACCTAAAACATACTGCAGCTTACAGTCTGTCATTTCTGTGTCTTAAATTGTAATTATTCCCAAACTGCCCCAATTGTTAGCTGCTGCAAATAGACATTGCAAGCAGCAAGTACATTGTCACTTCTCTAACCTCTGCTCTCTTAGTCTTTAATTTACTTTGATAACCAGCATCCTGACTATGTATTTCAGTTTATGTGCAATTGTCTTTTCTCTCCCATGAATAACTTTGTTTGGTCTATTAGATTGTTGGTGTTTACGTCACTCACTCTTACATAATTTTTACTATTATCACATATCTGCATCTAGTTATGCCTTACCAAATGTGATACACCATTGTACAATTCCACACTGATTCCCCTGCTTCTTAAAATACACCTAATAGCTGTAAAGTTAGAACAAACCAAATTTGTTATACTGAATTACTGAAAGATAGCAACATTAGTGTGACCTTAAGTGAAGCCTTCAAGCATTTTCTAGGGTCAGTCTAGTAAAATCAGTATCTTATATTGCTTGTTCATAATTATATACACAATTATAAAACCACATTATATGCAACCAACTGAAAAAAACATCTTAGAGCTTACACTAAGGCCAACATAGCTGCATTAGTGCTTAATCTCTTTCTGGTATAGCAAACATACATGCATACACACATGCATACCTACAAATATTTCAGGCACCGGCTATAATGCCCTTCTAGCCTGCCAATATACTAAAATAATCATTGCCATAAGACACGTCTAAGATGTTCTTCAAAATACCTTCACTAGTTCTTTCTATAATTTAATTTGCTAGTTTATTCCATGCATCAGCTAATCTCTCAGAAAGTGGATTGTACATATTTCATTCCTATATAATCCCCTTTTTAATTTCATACAAGTCTTTTGAGTTTCTAATACCATGATAGGAATGGACTTCATTCTTAACTCAAAGTATGATTAAAGTTCATAAAATGAGTTGCTTTGTTTCAATCTTTGATGTTAATCAGAATTGCTCTTCACAGCACCCACAATGTGCCTAGTAATGACTCCTTCTGCAATTCACATGGAGTTACATATACTGGTAATATATCTAAGTATGACTGTAAATTCTTTTTATAAGACCTATTGCTCCTACTGCTATTGGAACTGTCTTTGTATCCTTCTTTCACACTGCCCTCATGTCTGCCTACAAATCCTGATATATTATGACTTTGTGTTTCTCTGTGCATAAGACCCTGTAGTCACTGGGTGTAACAATTTCAATGATCAATGCTACTTTTGTCTTTTTTCAAGGACCAGTATATCTTTTTTTCTTGCATCTGTTTTTTGAACGGTTGGTAGTGGGTGATCCAATGTGATATAAACTTAATTTTCTATGATGCTTTGTGGCTCATGTTTCCAGTGTTTTTCAGCTACTTCAATATTATAATGTTTGCACAATCTCCAATGCAACAGTCTTTCCACATTATTATGCCTTTCATTATACATTCCTTCTGCCACTAGTATGTCACAACCAACAACAAGATGTGCAACTGTTTCCAATTCTGTTTAAAAAACCTACATTTGTTTCTCCCACATGTTTAATGGACTTTTTAAATCAACAAATACGTAGTCTACTATCTTGGGCCGCCATTATTAACCTTTTATCTTTTGGTTTAAATTCACCTCTCCTTAACCATTCCTGAGTTTGATCTTGATCAACATGAGGTTGTTCCAAGAGTTTTTTATACTTGCAACTGTATTTATGCATTTCCCACATTTCTTACCTTCTCACCTGATCCTTCACCTTATATTCTTTCTTTTCTTTTTTGGCACATTCAGTTGCTGCCTGATTCTTTTCTACTTCTGGCTTAATTTCCATTCCCACATGACACCAATATGCTTCTGCTAAACTAAGCAAGGAAGTCATCTTAAACTTATTCTGCTCATGTTTAAAAACTTTCACTACATTTGGGTCTTGTGAGGTCAGCAGATATGTATGCAGTCCTATGATTGCAGATCTATACATGTAATCAATTTCAAGGAGCCCCATACCTCCTTCAGAAAGGGGACTATATAATCTTGGTGTACACTGATGTTTATAAATTATTTGAGAAGCATGAAGCATCACCCTTCTTGTTTCCTATCCATCCAATCCAACAGCTTTTTAGGCCAGCCAGTCACTCTAAAACTGTAAGTTAGGACAGGAAAAGCAATTTTTTTTAATAGTTTGGACTTTGTTCCTAGATGCAGTGCTGTTTTCAGTATTCATTTTAGTCTTCTAAAATGTTTCTTACTAAGTTTTATCTGCATTTGTTCATGTTTTGCTATTGATGCTTCATCAATTCCCAAATATTTATACACTCCCTGTAGCTCATGTTCTTGTATATCACATTCCTGCCTAAATGGATGCTTTCTTGGTGCTGTAGCTGTCCTGCGTTACAGGTTGCTTTTGAACATTTATCAATACTAAATGACATTCTGATATAATCTAAAAAAGTTTTGACCACTTGCAGTTCTGATTTCAATTTCTCATCTGATGAACTATACAGTTTTAAATCATCCACAAAATGAGGATGAGAATTCTTTACACTTTGTTGTTTTCTGGGAGCCAAATTGTAGCCATGACCTAGTCTGTTAAGTAGACAGCTTAATGGGTTAAGGGCAAGACAAAAGAGCTGCACTGACTCTTCTCCCCTTTGAATTTTTATCCCTGGAATAATCATTTGTCCTTTATCATGGTTTCATTGCAAAGTGGTTTGCCACTGTTTCATGGTCACTGTAATGTAATCAATCAGTGTAGGGTGTATCTTATACAGTTTTATGCACTCATATCCATGTATGTGGGATACTGTCAAATTCTTTTTTGTAATCTACGTGTGACATACTTAGATTCTTCCTCTTTTTAGTTTTCCATTGTGACTTAATTTAACAATTAATGATCCTTTGTTCTATACAACTTTCTTTTGTTGCCGTTTTGTCCTAATGCCATGATTGAGTTCTCTTCTGAATGACTATAAACTCTGTTGGCATCAATTCCAGTGTATAGTTTATACATCATCGGAAGACAAGTTATTGGTCTATAGTTTTTACAATAGCTTGCAGGTTTGCACTTAAGCAGGAATATTATTTTTCCTGTTGTTAACCAGGTTGGTATCTGTTCAGGGGTGCATATACATACTTCTTACTCATGGCTAAATCTTCATGTAAAATGCTAATATTTGTAGCCAAAAGTTAGTTACTGCATCTAGGCCCTGGGTTTTACAATTAGGAGCTTTTCTTAACTTTGTTTCAATCTCTCTGGCAGTTACTTCATCCCATTTCATATCCTGTACAGTTGAACTTTTTATTCTTTCTTTTACTTCTTCTATCCATTTAGCATCTTTATTATGTTCCACAGGCTCTGCATAGATATTTCTCCAAATATATATCTATTTCTTTTTTTTTTTTTTTGATGTTTCACTTCTCTTAGCCTTGTTTCCCAAATCTCCATAAAACTTGTTTGGATCATCAATAAATTGTTTATTTTGTACTTAATAATTCTGTTATATTTATCTGCAAATATTCTTAAGTTTTTCTGCCTGTGCTGATACTTTTAATTTATTATTACTAGTTTATTATTTGTGATAGTGCACAATAGAGCCTTATCTGTTCTGGTACTACACATTGCTTTTATCATGTCTATCTTTCTGAGTATTTTTATTGATTTGTTCACTTTTCTACACTCTAATAGTGACACTTTCTTGTCTTATTTGCTTCATAGTTTTCTCTATTCGATACATCCAGAATGGCATATGAATTATCCACTTCCTTTCCCTTACTGCCCTTTGTTATTGTGGTAAGACTTTATCTGTTATTAATTTAGCTGTACAGTAATATATCCTATTTACCTCTGTTCTACGGCATGAATCTCTATGAACAGTCCAAATTACTGTATGCACAATAAAGAAATAAATTAGCGTTTCGAACTAAGTAAATACCCCTCTGCTCAAAATCAGTAAAAAAGCAATAAATCCAAGTAACAAGGCTAAGAGGTAACCAAGGCTCATCAGTAAATCCGGCATATATTATCCACAATGCAGACAGAAACGTTCATTTTCATAAAATAAAATCTGTTTTTTATTGTATAAAAAGAGGTAAGCGCTTTCACATAAGCTTCATCAGACCGTTGAAATTTTAAAATCCTTATTCAACCCTTAAATATACATCACATGTCTAAGCCTGTTAATCAGTCCCACATTTAAAGTGACATTCAACTCACTTTCCAAAAAAAAAAAAAATAATAAAAAAACTACTTTGTTAGATGAAGCGCTAAAAACAAGAACAAAGTGTTACCATGCTTGTAACTTTTTATAACATTCTAAGCAATTCATAAAAGCGGATGTTATTTACTAACTACTAATGCTACTACTTACTAAACTTATTAAAAAGCAGTCCGCCTATAAAAACTAAAAAATACATTCAATATAAATATATACTGTTAGATGTCAACAGTCATCTTTTTCAATTGCAAATTATATGTCCTGTAACATTCTGATCATAAATACCTAAAATCTATGGCGTTAGGTCAATAACATAAAATTAGATAAAGTGTGCTACTTTCAGGTCTTTACCTAATGTTGCCAAGCAGATAATATACATTAATATCACTATTATTCAAGGCATTACAGCCAAATAGAAAAGACAGATGATTCCATGCACTCAACTACTTCATTTAACATGAAATGAACTGAAGTATACTTTAATCCTAAACTTACCATAGAAACCTCTCATTAGTGTAAATCCGCTATCAAAATTTTACATTATTCATTGTTAACAATCCATATTTGATCAACTGAATGCATAAACACACTAGTTATTAATTTAGAAATAATTTAAGTACAATTTATATAAAACGTTTAAGTAGAAACGTATATGAATAAGTACATTGCAGCAGTATCACTAATTGCATATATTATCACAGTGAAATGCTAACGGGATGCAGGCTTGAAATAACCCTTTTTCTTTTCACTATTTAAATAATAAATATGATTCAAGGACTAATGCCTCTATGTTGAAGGAATATAATACTTTGAACTGCTAAAAGTTACAGGTCTTCTATGCATAGCTCCAAGGCTGATCCACCATCCGATCGTAAACTATAGGCAACAAGATACTGTATACTCTTCACTTTGACTATATACATTGACGTCATGATCAGCTGCTTTAAACCAATATGTGACTATAGGATATTCATTGTGGTTTAACTGGTAAACATGGTTATAGCTGGCTGACCATGTATTAAATTGCTATAGTGACAAATGTAAAGTAACAGTATTCTGCAAATGTCCTATAAAAATAGCTGTAAAATACCAAATATAAAATTGGACACTTATCTTAAATATAAGATTGCCGCAAAGGCAGGAGTTACCATAGGTCATTGCTTCAAAATAGGGCAGGGCTATGTATCTCTGTCAAAGAGGAATTGTCACTATATATTCCTTTATTTCACGCCATGTCGTGGCAGTGAAGCCAATTCAAATGGATACTAAAGGGCTTGATTTCATATGAACCTAGTCCAACTATAATGCATCAACTAATGTAGAAATAATAATAACCATCTAACATACTTAATGGCAAATATGTATAAATGTAGAGTGAATCAGCCCTATTGATTTAGTATACACCGAGCCTATGCTCTTAAAAAATATATAATAAATCAATTAGGAATGACTAGTTGGCCAAGTTTATTAACATCTGTGTCGATACTTGTATGATTGTTCTCAAATAATTCCTAAGATGTTGTAGGATTATATAAAAGGAACAACAAGCATACATTTATAAAATGCTTAATACAATTTATCACAGTATGGTCACTTAATAGTTGGGCATCTAGCTTTAAGTATAGGTTTAATAGAAGCTCTTTCATTCAAGCCCTTACCTTTATCAGCTCTTAATCTTATTATCCAATTGACATACCACATGGTCAGTACTACAGTTGGCAGATACCTGGAATTGGTAGTGTTGTCTTGCAACTGGATGTATGAATACCCAAAATACATAAACATAGCACCAATCCCCCAATGAGACCCATCGTCTCAGGTGGTGGATGGAGCACTGAGCCACTTTCACTGTACATTGAAAAACATTTAAGACCAATATTAGACAAGAATGTATATATCCTTAAGTACAGAAAACAATTTCTATTAGGTATATATCAGTTTTTTAATCAAACAGCAATGAAACCCAACATGTTATTTGGTACTCTAGATGTGCAATCACTTTTTACAATTATTCCTAATGCGACAGGAGTTGTTACCATCCAGAAATACTTAACCAAGTATAGCCAATATACAGACCACAAAATAGACCTTATTACCATGTTTTTAGAAGTCATATTAGAAAATAATGTCTTTGTTTATGGTGATAACATATACATACAACGTGATGGCATGGCTATGGGCACTTCGTGTGCCAATAGCTATGCCAACATGTTTTTAGCAATGTGGGAAGAAGAAGAACTTTTTCAAAATGTATATCACCGTAAACATATTCCATTTTACTGACGTTTTGTTGATGATATCTTTTTATATGGGAAGGAAGTCAAGAAGAACTACATAGTTATATAGATACAATGAACCATATGACCAGATACTTAAGATTTACCTCAGAGTATTCAGATACTAGAATTGAATACTTGGATGTATTTGTAGAGAGAGTAATGGATAACTATGTTAACACCGGAGTGCATAGAAAAGCATGCTATAGAAATACGCTCTTACATAGATGTAGCATGCATCCCTCATATATATTTAATAACATTATCAAAGGACAAAGCATGAGAATACCTTGACTGAATGCAACAGAGGAAGGATACCAAAAGGAAATCAATAAGTTTAAATATAGACTTCTACAACGAGGTTATAAAGAGACAGAAATATATATGGGACTACAAGATATCGATCAACTGAGGCAAGATAGAGCCACCCCATATTTTGCAATACAGTTAAAAATACCTATGTATTATACTAATGATCATAAAGACATAATGGATATCATTGATAGACATTGGCGTATACTTACAAGTGATGAAGAGTTAAGGCAAATAGTCGGTGAGAAGCCTAGGTTTCAATTCAAGAATAAACCTAACCTTAAAAGGCTTTTATGCCACTCAGCAACTAATGCCATTAACTCGACTCACATATGCAAGCATTGTTGTGCGAAATGCAACTTCTGTGTACACACTGAAACAGGAAATAGTTTCATACATCCAGTTACAAGACAACACTACCAATTCCAGGTATCTGCCAACTGTAGTACTGACCATGTGGTATATCTAGCTATTTGTCAGAAATGTCAATCATAGCCTAGTACCAAACTATGTCGGTAAAACTAACAGGATGCTTCGGACTAGAATAAGAGAACATTTATATGCCATAAGGATAGGTTATACTATCAATGCTCTTGCTAAACATGTTGTGGCACAAGGACCAGAACATATCTTTAAATTTATGGTCAGAGATCATATAGTCCCCTCAATAAGAGAGGGCAATATTCGTAATAATACTGAGAAGAGAAAAGTCAATTGGATAATAAGATTAAGAGCTGATAAAGGTAAGGGCTTGAATGAAAGAGCTTCTATTAAACCTATACTTAAAGCTAGACGCCCAACTATTAAGTGACCATACTTTGACAAATTGTATTAAGCATTTTATAAATGTATGTTTGTTGTTCCTTTTATATAATCCTACAACATCTTTGGAATTATTTGAGAACAACCATACAAGTATCAACACAGATGTTAATAAACTTGGCCAACTAGTCATTCCTAATTGATTTATTATATATTTTTAAGAGCATAGGCTCGGTGTATACTAAATCAATATGGCTGATTCACTCTACATTTATACATATTTGCCATTAAGTATGTTAGATGGTTATTATTATTTCTACATTAGTTGATGCATTATAGTTGGACTAGGTTCATATGAAATCAAGCCCTTTAGTATCCATTTGAATTGGCTT
The DNA here is from genome assembly GCF_019279795.1 of Protopterus annectens. NCBI lineage: Eukaryota > Metazoa > Chordata > Ceratodontiformes > Protopteridae > Protopterus > Protopterus annectens. The sequence goes on from NC_056730.1 coordinate 1,031,200,904, forward strand.
CACTGCCACAACATGGTGTGAAATAAAGGAATATATAGTGACAATTCCTCTTTGACAGAGATACATAGCCCTGCCCTATTTTGAAGCAACGACCTATGGTAACTCCTGCCTTTGCGGCAATCTTATATTTAAGATGTGTCCAATTTTATATTTGGTATTTCACAGCTATTTTTATAGGACATTTGCAGAATACTGTTACTTTACATTTGTCACTATAGCAATTTAATACACGGTCAGCCAGCTATAACCATGTTTACCAGTTAAACCACAATGAATATCCTATAGTCACATATTGGTTTAAAGCAGCTGACCATGATGTCAATGTATATAGTCAAAGTGAAGAGTATACAGTATCTTGTTGCCTATAGTTTACGATCGGATGGTGGATCAGCCTTGGAGCTATGCATAGAAGACCTGTAACTTTTAGCAGTTCAAAGTATTATATTCCTTCAACATAGAGGCATTAGTCCTTGAATCATATTTATTATTTAAATAGTGAAAAGAAAAAGGTTTATTTCAAGCCTGCATCCCGTTAGCATTTCACTGTGATAATATATGCAATTAGTGATACTGCTGCAATGTACTTATTCATATACATGTTTCTACTTAAACGTTTTATATAAATTGTACTTAAATTATTTCTAAATTAATAACTAGTGTGTTTATGCATTCAGTTGATCAAATATGGATTGTTAACAATGAAAAATGTAAAATTTTGATAGCAGATTTACGCTATTGAGAGGTTTCTATGGTAAGTTTAGGATTAAAGTATACTTCAGTTCATTTCATGTTAAATGAAGTAGTTGAGTGCATGGAATCATCTGTCTTTTCTATTTGGCTGTAATGCCTTGAATAATAGTGATATTAATGTATATTATCTGCTTGGCAACATTAGGTAAAGACCTGAAAGTAGCACACTTTATCTAATTTTATGTTATTGACCTAACGCCATAGATTTTAGGTATTTATGATCAGAATGTTACAGGACATATAATTTGCAATTGAAAAAGATGACTGTTGACATCTAACAGTATATATTTATATTGAATGTATTTTTCAGTTTTTATAGGCGGACTGTTTTTTAATAAGTTTAGTAAGTAGCAGCATTAGTAGTTAGTAAATAAGATTTGCTTTTATGAATTGTTTAGAATGTTATCAAAAGTTACAAGCATGGTAACACTTTGTTCTTGCTTTTATCGCTTCATCTAACAAAGTAGTTTTTTTTATTATTTTTTATTTTTATGGAAAGTGAGTTGAATGTCACTTTAAAAGTGGGATTGATTAACAAGCTTAGACATGTAATGTATATATAAGGGTTGAATAAGGATTTTTAAATTTCAATGGTTTGATGAAGATTATGTGAAAGCACTTACCTCTTTGTATACAATAAAAAAGAGATTTTATTTTATGTAAACAGACGTTTCTGTCTCCATTGTGGATAATAAATGCCGGATTTACTGACGAGCCTTGGTTACCTCTTAGCCGTGTTACTTGGATTTAGTCCAAATTACTTTGTTCATTTGTTTTATCCAACTTCTAACTTTTTGGGTTTATTGACTTTCTGTATTCTATTTCTTTCATCGATCTTAATATGTCTGTCCATCTCTATTAAATCAAGCAACTTTTCTCTTAGATCATTTTCTTTTAAACTGAGGGCACATTCTTTGTTTTCCATTTCTTGTGTGGATTCTATAGAAGGTTCCAGAGCAACTTCCTGTGTCACATTCTCTTCAGTTTCATCCTATGTCATCCATTGCTCTTTTGTCAGAGTTGAAATAGTTTCCTGTTCCTCCGCTTGCTGTGCAACTGCAAAAGAACTTTTGCACTGGTTTCCTATGGAAGGCTCCAAAGTATCTTCATATGGGAACTGATCAGATGTTTCCTGTTCCATTGTTTTATCCTTAACTTGGGGATCCATTGCTCTATCCTTCTGTGATAGATTTTCTGCATTAAATCCTTTACAAGTAATCCATAAGCTCAGTTTCTATTTCTTTAACTTCTCCATTACCAATCCTCTTTTCTGATTTTCCTCTTTGTTTTCTTATTTTTTTATGTTCTAAAAATTTTCATATCCATATGCCTTTGCTTGTCTTTCTCTTCAAATATATTTGGTGTTACTCTTTATGTATTGATTTGTTTTGCTTTTTCCTTTGCATAAATATCACACCATATTAAATCTCTTTTTTCTTTCCCATGTCCATATGTCTACTTCAGATGTCTCCTGTTCCTCCTGTTTCCCCTTACTTTGGGGACTCATTGTTCCATCATGCTGTGATATAACTCATGTTAAACTTTCTACACTAAATCCTGCACTTACCAGGTATACCATCATTTCAACTTCTATTTTTTTTTTAACTTCTACTTTAATAATCATCTGTTCTGCATTCCCTCTTTGTGATCTTATTTCTTGCATTGTGAAATGTCCATATGTGGATGCGTTTGCCTGTATTTCTCTTCAAACATCTTTGGGGCTGATTTTTTTGTATTGATTAATTTGGTTTAATCCTTTGCATAAATATTGTACCATATCTTATCTCTCTTTCTTTTCCATGTCCATATTTCTTTTTTTATACCTTTCAAAAGTCTCTTATTTTTGTTCTTTATATGTCGACACTTCCTCAGGTGCTTCTTTTTCCAAATTGCCCAATGTTTCTTGGTCTAATATTTTTCTTAAATCTGTTGTATTAATGAACATGTTTTTTTTTTTTTATTTGAAGCTTCTAGCAGTTTTTCTTGTGCAAGTATTTTTCTTTCTTCTAATTTCTCTCTTAATATTTTTGTATATTTTAAGTCTGGAAATTCTGTGCATTTTGCATAATTGTACAATAGATAGTTTCTTTCTTATCCTCAATAGTTCACTCTATCATCTTTATGGCTCTTTTTGGCCTATCAGTTTTTGTGATATTTGTGGACAACTACTTCTTTCTACAATGGGGGGGGGGGTCATCATTCCCCTGGGCCTGTTCTAGTCCCATTATAGGAATGTTTCTGTGTCTTAAGGATTCTACACTGTCATTTTTTTCCAGTCTTGGCACTAGTGCACCTACCAGGACTGGGCACATTTTTATTCTGGGTCTTGAGCACCCAGCTATCCTTTTTATTTTAACCTACTTCTGGCCATGATATATGCTATATAAAATACAGTCTATATATCAGTGTCATCTTGATGACACTTTGTGAAAAACAGAGTCCTCATGAGGATACTCACCAAGACAAGGAATTCAGTTCCAGCAGTACTGTTCTCCTTTGCTTGCCAATTTATCATCTCACCTTTCAGATGACCTACATAGGCTGTCTGATTATTCTCTACTGTGCTTTGATAACTGCAAAGATTTCTAGAGATAGTTGTCTCTAAATGCTCTATATACCTGAATAAAGTTTCTTCTTAACTGTCTATATGAGACACTGTACAAGTTTAGATATTTTATTCTTTTCAATAACTTAAATTTTCACATCCATGGATACCCTTGGTATATCTCTGCTTTACTCTTTAGAATTTACTGAAGTTATTTTTTATAAGGTTTTATACGATTATTCCATATTCTTGTTTGGGTCTGATGTAACGTACAAGCCAACAATAATGGAAAAAGCATTTGAAAACTAAAACCTGTAAGCATAAACAAATGCTTAATGTAGGAACCAGAATGGAAAGTTGGAAAATAATGGCTTTGGTATTAGTCAGGGGCAGCTCATGCTATTGGACTGCAGGATTGCAGCCCCCCAGCTGAAAATGAAACATAAAAAGAAAATAAAAAGACTCCCTGAACGGACTCCGCACATGCGTGTGAGCATTCCCAGAACTACACACACATCCATGCAGAATCCAGACTGAGTTAAGAGCAGTCCAGATTAGACAGAAGGCAGCAGACTGCAAACATGCCCAGAAGTCTGTGCGGCTAGACACACACAGACTGGAAAGGGACTGGATTGCAACATTATCTCCATCAGGTCTAAATAGTAAATATTAAAATGTATATATGATTATTTTAATTGATGGTTGATTAATTAGGTGACTGTCTGATTAATTGTATTTAAGTGAATTGTGTGTGTGTGTGTGTGTGTGTGTGTGTGTGTGTGTGTGTGTGTGTGTGTGTGTATACATATATATATATATATATATATATATATATATGACAATTTTTTGGCGGGGGGCCCCACCCCCCCTAAATGGGGGGGCTGGACCCCACACCCCCTAACTATATATATCAAACCCAGGGTTGCACAACATTGGGGAAGGGGCAATTGATCAAATGAAATGTGTATATATATATATATATATATATATATATATATATATATAGATGTATGGTGTGGCATATTTTGTAACTCCAGGAAGGCTGTGCTGAGGTGCCAGAGTGTTATTCAGTGTGAATAAACTATTTAATACAAGATTGGTGGCATCTTTTTTGCTGGCTTTGCAGTCTGGTGTGTTTTAACACTTGTTTGGTGTTTTTTTTATATGGTTAGAGATGGCCAGTGGATCGCTGCAACAATTTCTAAGTATTTTTCGAGGTGATGCATCTGTTTCTGCTACATTTCATCCAGTTGGTGAAATCCAGATAGAGCCACGTACTTCTATATACAATGCTGCCCCTGTTAAAAGTTGGGAGTGTCTGTTAGAAGGAAGAGGGAAAAGATATACTAACCCTTTTAATAAAGTGGGTAAGGCTAATACAGTACATTTGTCAACAGCTGACCATACTAATTTAAAGTCACTTGAACGGCTGCTGTTTAGAGAAAATGCCTTACATTATAATATTCTAGGCTTGCAGAGATATTTGGATATAGACATTACCCCTAGGGGGCTATGTTTTGTAAAGAATCCTTCTGCTGCCTTTGATACCTCAGATGTAACTGAACTAGAGTTTGAGAAAAGATGGATTGCTGCCTCCCACAGGTGTGTAAGGGAATGGCTGCTTATACTGATAGAACGAGACACCCTAAAGCAGCTTAAAGTGAAGGATGAAATTGCAGCTGCTTGTGATGAATTATCTGGGCAGCAAGGTGGGTCTAAGTTTGAATAATTGTTATGTTCTTTAAATATCAAGTTAGAGGAAAACTAGTGAAATTATATAACACAGAATCAATAAGTTACAAAGAGACATTAGAGACTATGACTCTGGTTTGGCTTTCAAGAAGGTAACCAATCAGAGAGGTACCAGAGGCTTTAAAAATGCTTCTGGGAGATCTAAGAAACACCAAAATGATTCCTTTGCCTCTACAGATGGAACTAATACTTCTGCAAGCTCTGATAATGAAAATACAGACTATCCACCTTTCCCTGCTCCACAGCAACCTAATTACATAAATAATACATTTTGGGGGCAAGAGAAACAACAGGGAAGACAGCAGAATGGCTGCAATCAACAAAACAGCTTTAAACAACAGTATGAAGGTAACATAGACTTTCAACATTTCAAACAAAATAAAAGGACTAAATATTGATTTTAAACAAGTTTGCACAGTAGTTAGCAGTATAACAAGATGTGATTTGAATAATTGTATTGTGAATGTATCGGGATGATTTAAGTGAAACTGAAATATCTGTTTTGAAGATATGGTTTAAAGTTTATACCAACAGCTCTACCCAGAGCACGTTTTATTAAAGCAGAAGTGTTTAAGTTAATAAGAAAACTGTATTTGGTTAATTATTTTGAATGCAATGGTGAAAGTATGCCAGTTAATGAAGAAGGTATATCTGCAAGGGACGATGAGTTGTTGGATTTCTTCTCTGGTGATTCTTCATTTGAAGCAGCTGAAAATGTTAATACATATAGCACTTTAAGTACTGAAATGGTTACTTATACTATCACTTTTATACCTGCATTTAATAACCAGGTGATTTTGCAATTTTCTAAGATGCTTAATTTTGCATTAGAGAAAGTTTTGAAAGATTTTTCTTCTGAGAAGAAAGACATTTTGTTTAACATGATTAAGAATGAATGGTTGTCTTTATTAAATTTATGTAAAAGATCAGACATAATTATAAAACCCTCAGATAAATATAGAAAAATTGTTGATATGCACTGTAAACAATACCTGAAAATGTGTTTGGACCATTTATCTGATGGTCAAGTATATAGAGCAGTAAATATTGATGTTTTTATCAAGCTATAATGAAGTTTAAAGAACTAATAGCTAAAGGCCTAAGATTTGGCTATTTTACAGGAAAAGATGCCCTAAATAAATTAAACGTATAAGGAAGCTCAATGGGTAAGTTCTATTGTCTGCCAAAGACACATAAAAATGTGAGCCCCCCCCCCCAGGTAGACCCATAGTAGCAGCACAGAATTATTTTCTCCATAATATGGGTATTTTTTTTTACATTCCTATCTTTTGAACTATGTAGTTAAGTTAAATTATTATATTAAAGACACTGTCCATTTTTTGGATAAAATAAATAATGTTAAATGTGATGAAGAATATTACTGGATAGTTATAGATGTAAAAAGTCTTTAAACAAGTATTACCCATGAGTTAGGTATGGAAGCTGTTACATTTTTTTAGGTGATAGTCCTATTAGTAATTATGTGATGGAATTATTGTATTTTTTTTGACAAATAATTGTTTTGAGTTTAATAAGCTCATTTACCATCAAGTACAAGGTACTGCTATGGGTGCATCTTTTGCACCCATGTATGCTAACCTGTTCATGGGCCTTTTTGAAGTTGAGTTTTTGTATAGCTTGAATTTTTTTAATAGTTATGTTATTTTATATTGTAGATATATAGATGATTTGATTTCTTTATGTAAGGGGGGGTGCTGAAATAGCCCCCCAGTTTATAAGTGATTTAGATGCAAATCGCTTTCAGATAAAATTTGATGGCTTACAGAAAGGAAAAATAGTTAACTATCTAGACATCACTTTGACTATTAGGAATAATAAGATAGTTACTAACATACACAGAAAGGGAACCGGATATTATAATATTTTGGATAGTAGTAGTTGCCATCCACCACATACTTTGAAGGCGCTACCTTATAATGAATTATTGAGAGTCAGCAGGCTATGTAATGATGAAATGGGCCTAGAAAAGGAAATAATAAAAATGTATTAATTTCAAGCAAAGGGGGTATGATGAAAATGCTATTTTAGATGCCCTTCATAAAATAATAGATACCAGCTTACTTCATAATAGGCCTTTAGCAAATAAGATAAATAATAATAGAGAATTTAATACTGTGCATGAGTGTAGGAAAGTTTATTTTGTTACTGTATATAAGATCTTAAGTGAGAGAATCATTGATGCCATTAGATATTATTGGCCCTACTTAATTAATATGGAAGGGATAAAATCTTTGTAGAACTGTAAATATCTCTTTCAAGAGGAGTAGAAATATCAAAGACATGGTGGTACACAATGGATTTGTTTCACCTGGTGAAAAATTAAATCTGCAGGTTTTGGAATGTGGTACCTTCCCTTGTGGAATGTGTTCAGTTTGCTCCAACATTACCAAATGTTTTGAAAAACTAAATGGTGTAAAATTCTGTTCCACGTCTGCTTTTTCATGTATACCTAAGTCAGTGGTATATGCTCTGTCTTGTACCTGTAACTTGTTTTATATAGGGGAGATTTAAAAGAATATTCAAGTTACGGTTGTAAGAACATATTAGTGACATAAAAAACAATAATGCTATGAGACCTATAGCTTTACATTTTTTTACTTGACATAGCAGTGACTTTTCACTGCTAAAAGCTTGTATTTTGGAACATATATCAGAAACAGATGAAGTGTTAATGAAAAAGAAATGATTGTATAAAGGTTCTTTATATATTTTAAAATTTAATACATTATCTCCAGCAGGTCTAAATAGTGACTATAACTGGAGAGTGTTTCTTTAAGATGTATATTTGATTATTTTAATTGATGGTTGTATATTTGATTATTTTAATTGATGGTTGATTAGGTGATTATTTGATTAATTGTATTTAAGTGAGTGTGTGTGTGTGTGCGTGTGTGTGTGTGTGTGTGTGTGTGTGTGTGTGTGTGTGTGTGTGTGTGTGTGTGTGTGTGTGTGTGTGTGTGTGTGTGTGTGTGTGTGTGTGTGTGTATATATAGATGTATGGTGTGGCACATTTTGTAACTCCAGGAAGGCTGTACCAAGGCACCAGAGTGTTGTTCAGTGTAAATAAGCTATTTAATACAAGATTGGTGGCATCTTTTTCACTGACTTTATAGTCTGCTGTGTTTTAACAATTGTTTTGTGTTTTTTTATTTGACTGGACTGCAATGTCTGCAGGCTGGACATCCAGCCTGATCTCGTGGAAACGTTTTCATTGCAAGGATTATGTATGAGGTGGCTCTGGCTCGCAGGAATGTTTGGATCAGCAGGGAATCCTCAATAGAGCTGGCTGGGACTTATTCAACAGATAAGGTGTGTGTGTGTGTGTGTGTGTGTGTGTGTGTGTGTGTGTGTGTGTGTGTGTGTGTGTGTGTGTGTGTGTGTGTGTGTAAAATGCCCTAGACAATATACCCGGTGGCTAGAGAGACTCGGGTAACAGTAGTGGTTAGAGAATTACTCAGACTCATACCCTGTACCTTGGGTGCAGGTAGCAAGAGCCTGAATTCCCTTCTCACCAACACTTGTGAAAACTGCACAAATTTTTGCCTCATATTTTATTCTGTTCTGTTCCTCCTAAAATCTGTGGTTTTCTGGATTCAGTTCACTAAATGACAGGCATTTGAATTTCAAATTTCATATTCTTCAGAAAGAACATGGTAACATAAAACCTTTTATTCTAGCAATTTCTAAGTTTATAAGATCAGTATTTGAAATGTGTCCCTATTTTGGGGGCTGTAGTCCCCCATTATTGGCTTTGTCCATTTTTTTGTGCTAAGAGGTTGAGAGCTATGGTGAGAACTGAATTCACTGAATATGTTTGGGAGCTGTATTCCCACATTATTGGCTTTGTCCAGGTGTTTTGTGCCAAGAGGTTGAGAGCTATGGTGAGAACTGAATTCACTAAATGATAGCCATTTAAGTTTCAGTCTTCAAGAAACAGTTGATTTGGCATTGTGGTATGTTGCTCTGACTGTAGTGCAGACTCCTGGGTTCAAAACTTGGCATTGGTGCTGTATTCTCCCATTATTGGCTTTACTCAGCTCTTTTATGCTAAGAGGTTGAGAGCTATGGTGAGAACTGAATTCACTGAATATGTTTGGGGGCTGTATTCCTCCATTATTGGCTTTGTCCAGGTGTTTTATGCTAAGAGGTTGAGCGATATGCTGAGAACTGAATTCACTAAATGATAGGCATTTAAGTTTCAGTCTTCCCATGTTTCACGAAACAGTTTATCTTGCATATTGGTATGTTGCTCTGACTGTAGGGGACAAGGTCCTGGGTTCAAGACTTGGCAGTGAAATGCATGATGGTAACACAGCACTTTATTCTAGCAACTTTTCAAGATTATACAAGCAATGTATAAAATGTGTTCCTGGTTTTTGGGCTTTGGATTTTTCCAGATTTCTTGTGCTGCAAAGTTGAGAGATACAGTTGAGTGTTGAGTGGATTTTACAAGGAGCTGACAGCTTCAGGGGAAGAGAAGTTTAGTGCTGCTTATGTTGAGGCTGCTTGCATTGTTAGTAGCACAACCGGTAGTGTACTTGCTTTTGATGCAGAAGGCTGTTGGTTCTACTCCCACAGTATGTCAATACATTGCTGATACTATACTGTGTTGTACTTTTAAAGGGGGTGGATGCTGCAGTCCTTAGAATGTCCTCTTTGGTGGAGATACCTAGTAACTATGAACCTGTTCAGTTTGCCATCCATTCCCTATTGCAATATTACTAGCTTATCATTTTTAGTGTAACATAGGAAATTTATTCCTCAAGGGCAACAGGCACTTTATTTGTAGATGAAACAATAAAATATAAAGTTGTTTGCTAGCAGCAACCTCTTTGTTTGTTACAGATCTCTTTAATGTGGAATTGTTTAGATGAGTTTTACTTCTGCAGAGATTGTAGAAGTTTGAGTAGACTTTTATGATGGAAATGTTCTGAATTTGGCAGTTTTGTCATTATTGGTGCATGCATCTTGTCTCATTGTTTACTGGAAAAATATTCAAAACAATACATTTAAAACACCCTCTAACAACTGTACTGTATTATACAAGGAATATAATTTAATACAATCAGGAAGGTGTACCAAAGATGTGTCCTGTCCAAGGGGCCTATGATTTGAAAACAGCCCAATGTTAATCTTTAGCTGCCACTGGCCAGATGTATTTTCTTTGAATTGTGTCCTGTCCAAGGGGCCTATGATTTGAAAACAGCCCAACATTAATCTTTATCTGCCACTGGCCAGATGTATTTTCTTTGAATGTGGGTTTCAATGAATGTGAGTTTCAAGGGCAGAGAAGCTTTAATGCTAAGTCTGTTTTCATTGTGAGACTGCATTGCTTTGTTTAGCAGATGTTTATTAATGTTTGTGCTGTAAAATGTAAAATAAAACTTTTAAATGAAATCCAAATCATCGTAGAAGTAAAGCAGTATGCACTTTATAGTGTTTATGGTAAATGGGGAGAAATAGCCAAATAATGGGGCATTGAATGGCTGCAGGGGGGATGCCCCACTCGACCAAACTCAAAGACAGCCCTGACTGAACTATACCTCTCAACTGTCCAGATATTTGCAGGATGAATAGATTTTTGCGCCTTATTTTTGGTTTGTTTCTCATAAAATTTGAGGTTTTCTGGCAAATCATTTTGGAATAAAGTCACTAAATAATGAGAGCCATTGAGTTTCAGACTTCATACCCTTCAGAAAAATGCATGCTAAAGCAAGATCTGTTATTCTGTAAACTGTCTAAGTTTATACAAGAGCATTTTTTAGTACTATCTGTATGGTCCCCCAATATATTTGGCCTTGTCCAGATTTCCTGCATTAAGAGGTTGAGAGGTATATGCAAATAAATTGCTTTATAGAATTAGGTATATCCAAACCTCTCAACTGTCCCTGATTTTGGCTCAAAGTGTTGCTCTCCCCCTAATAATCCCTCTGCAAAATGGCAAATTTGGAAGAAATCATGGAGGGTTTACAATTAATAAGTAATAGCAATGATCAGAATTAGAGATTACTTTTAATTTCAGAAATGCATGTAGATTATTTTATTTTGTCAGCTGCTCAAGTTAACAGTACTAATATTCAAAAAGTATCCCTTCTTTGACAGGTTCCCAGCTGTATTGTGTGGCTATTTTATATTTTTGCATCACGTTTCATCCATTTTTCATAATATTGTGGTTTTCTGGCAAATTAGTGGTAAATCATTAAAGATTGAAGTTAGAAAATAATGACAGACATTTGAGTTTCAGATTTCATACCCTTGAGAAAGAAAATTCATACTAATGCAAGACCTGCTATTCTATTATCTTTCTAAGTTTATAAGAGCAATATTTAAAATTGTCCTTATTTTGGGGCCTTTGTTTCACTTCTGTTTATGGTTTTGTCCAGATTTCTTGCTCTGAGGTAGAGAGGTATGACAAACGTGTCAGGGCCATCACCACCAGACAGAGACATTTCAAATTGTGACATACTTGTTGTACCCCACTCCCCCTTGTTGTGACTCTGGATGTGTCCAATCTAGGCAAGAAGCAGTTATGCAGTGTTAAGTGTGTAGAATATCCCCCATCCAAGGTATACACAAGTACTACAGTGGCTTTTCATCTGTCCCTGATTTTGCAGAATGTTCTGGTTTTCTGTCATATTTTTATACTGTTGATTTATGCTTCTTCTTATTCAGAAAATGCATGTTGTTGCAGTACCTGTTGATCTGTGTTTAGCAATGCTTTAATGACCATCAGGTAAGCTTGTCTGAGATTGTAAGATGAAAGTAAGAATTAATAAGCATACTGTTAAAGAATTACCAACATTGAAAGCCTTTTTGTTGTTGATATGCAGAGAATATTTACATAACTAGATAGTGTCTAAGTCTTGGGTATTGAAATGCATATGACAGTATTTGTAATGAAGGACTGGATTACAGTATTTTCAGAACCTCATTGCATTTGTTGGAGACTTGCAGTCATCTTTGCAGGCTTTACATGTAAACTAAACAAAATGCCAATCTATCATGTGTGGTCCATAACCTGTGCAGTAATCCTTTAAGCAATTTATTTTGAGCTTGTTTCTTGTTTGCTGTTCATTTTCTACTTTGATTATGTTTTCCCCATGAAACAAGTAGATAGTTGTTGTTAGCCAGCAGGTCTTCTTTGGATAAGAAATATTTTACAAGTGGGGTATCACAGAAATTGCTACTTTCAGCTTGTTACTTGATACTTTTATAAAGGTGAATATAAATTATAATTAAAATCAATAAAACATCAGCTCAAGTTCAAACCAGGCACAATACTGACTTACAAGTTCACTCGCTGGATCGCTGCGATCCAGCAAGTGAACTTGTAAGTCTGTATTGTGCCTGGTTTGAACTTGAGCTGATGTTTTATTGATTTTATGCTGACTGTATTCATTCTTTTGCTCAAGTTCATTTGTGTGCCAGTGGTATTGCTGTTTACTTTTTACATAAATTATAATTAGAACTGCAGTACAAGAAGTGGTTTGAATTGAGTGCTGCTTGTTTTTTTATACTTGGTTTTGACTGGCATTGCAATAATGTATTTAAAAAGTAATTTATTTTTTCATGCCTCACAACCTTTTTGTTTCCATCTAGATATTAAGTAAGCTGGCATGTAGCCAATGCAGTGAAATATTTTTTCTTCTACACTTCATTTTGTCTTGATTGGACTCTCATAATGATGGTTTCGCACCCAGGGCAGCGTATTTAATTAGTCCTAGTTTTTGTGGTTTTTAGCATAGCTCCACTCCTTTCTGGTTAACCACAACCCTTCCCATTGGCCCCACCTACTCAGCTGTCTCCTGCAGTCCCTCTCTGAATTGAAGTCACCAGCCGCCACTGGTATTAGTTATTGCAAATAAGCTTTAATAATTTGTTAAGCACTTTCATCCTTATCTCAGGGACTTCATCAGAAGACATCATATCACAACTAACATCCCTTTATAACCCTAACCATAAACCATCACCAATTGAAAATCATAACTAGGTTAATTAAAAAATCAGTTCTTATAAACTATTAAAGTTGAAACAACAGTTGATGCTTGTGCTATGTAAAAACGTGTATACCTATAAATTACAATAATAAAAATATGTGATAAACCACAAACAAATTTATGTTAAGTACGGAACTGTTATAATTTACTTGATCTTACTTTAAGTAGGGAGTAAATAGAAATAACTTTATTTAAACTGGGGGTACTGTGGCTTTAAACCTAAACTAACATAACATCTCACTGTACTCCAGTTTGCCACCTTGCAGATTAGTCCTAACATGTTCTAAGATAGAAAACCCAAATTTTGAACATTGGCTAGTACATAAAAGATGTTTATATAAAGTGTTGTTAGAATTTTTGTTATTAATGTTGTACACATGTTCATATATATGTTTATGCAAATACCTTTCAGCTTTGTTTACGTAAAAACATGAACATCCCATACATTTCACAATGTGCTCCACATGTTTAGATGCACAATTTCCTTTATATAAATATATCCTAGAATTCTTATCAATGTCTAAATGCAAAATATCACATTCCAATATATAGGGACACTGACTGCAACAACCACACCCAGACATGCCTAATTTGCTAACCTTCAAATGCAAATTCACTTCCCTATTTTGGACTGATTCACATACCCCTTTAAGACTGTGAAGTATCTTGTACACAAAATTAGTTGAACTTCCCATACTATTAAATACCATAGAATTAGCCATAAAAATATTCTAATTTTTAACAATAATATTTTTACATCCTACATACCAGGATTAAATTGTACTATCATAGCATGTTCAAACCTTTCCTCTGAATTAGGCGTAATACCTATAACATCATTTGTTAAACCCACACCCAACTTACAAACAATAATTTAATCATTGTTGACTTCCCATACTCTATAAATATTTTATACAGCCTAGAGTTTTATAATAATCATTAAACAATTGGCTGACAGTTTCAGAAAAACTCAGAGCTGGACCAACCTAGTTAACCAGGTCCCTTAATGAATCTACAGTTTCAATCATTGTGTGCAGTATTAAATATTCACCTATGCTTATTGCTGATGTATTTATCAATATATTATTCTCCTGTGCCTAAATGGTCAATTTTGCAGACATGCCCAGTCAGTAACAGATGCAATCAGTTTATCCATTTTCTTTTTTTTTTTTCAAAACAGGTTTATTGTTTTAACATATAATAGGTATTATTATAATATTCAACAAAACAACTAAAGTATTTACAAAGACATCCACTACTTCTTCTTCTTCTTCTTTTGGCTTTTTAGGGGTATCACCGATCAGCACATGGGCAGATAGAGTTTCTGGTTTGAGAGTTACCAGGCCGGCCCCAGTTGCCAGCCAGCACAGAGCTCACTCACCACACACCACACCACAATAATTTAGAGTGTCAATCTGCCAGCATTCTTTGGGTGGTGGGTGGGAAAAAGCCGGCACCGGGGAGGGACCAGCGACCACAGGAGGACACAGACAGACCTCACAGCAGGCACCCCCCAGCCAAATCGAACGGAGAACCTCTTGCTGTGGTGTGGTGACAATAATACTCACTGCACCACCGTGGCCCTACACAAGACATCCACTACAATCAGATCAATTAATTAAACTAAAATACCGTGCTATTGAAATTAAATTTTTAACAAATTTGTAAATTATCTATAATATGATGTTTTCTAGTTGTTCTCATTCTAATTGTGCTTATTTCCATATGGCACATTATATTCATAACATTTTAAATTCATTGAACGAAGGAGGTGTATCTGAAATCCAATTTCTAGTTATTATTTTCACTGCTAGGATAGACCATAAAGCTTAATCTTTTTAACACATTGAGGTACAGGTGTGTTGAATAATATAAGAGAGAAATAATAAAATTATTATGTAAAAAGAGCTGCAAAAAATCATTAATTTGACTTCAGTATTCTTTCAACTTTCATACAGTCATAAAATATGAGCCCAGTTATTTTATTCATCATCAAAGGTGTATAAAAGATCTTTCCATGCTCCAGACAATGGAAGATGTAGTTCTATGTTTCTTGTCTGATAATTTTATGTATGTATGAAAGTTTACCTTGATCAGAAACTTTATGTGTAAATAAAATATCAAGTAATCAATCAAGTTTGGAATAGATTCTTTAACTGTTATAGACATTAGATCTATTCTATCAATGAGATGTTGTCTAAAGATCTGAACCTCTAACCAGCAAGTTTCTCATAGATCAAATTCTTGTTTTTAAGAAATCTATTTTTTAACTTTATTATCAGATATCAGCTGATACCAGTACTTTAGATCATTATCTATAGCTAAATGAACTCCTTCATTCCATTCCTATACTTAGGGTGCATGAATATAATATTTAATGGGTAACAAACCATATGTTTAGTACAAAATTCTTTAGCAACCACAACATGGACTTATTTACAATCATATTTTTATGTGTCATGAAGTGCATACTAATTAGCTCAATAATCTTTCCATTTTGCGATATATGACTGATCTATTCATAAAGTAATAACTTTTATAATAGAAGAGATAATATATAAATTAAAGTCTGGAAAAGAAATACCCCTTGAGACCAGCTATTAGTATGTTTCTTTAATGCAATCCTAGGTCTATTAGGTGCCCATAAGAAATTTAACATTAGTGTATTCAGTTTCTTGATAATTATTTTTGTAGGTGAAAGTATTATTTATTGTATTAAGTATAAAATCTTGGGAATATTATCATTTTAATAATTGTAAGTCTCTCCTCCATAGTAAAAACATATTATTCCAGGTATTAAAAAGATTTTGTATATTAAGAAAACAGGTATTATAGTTATTATATATAATAGATTTAATATCTTTAGATAGTATTATACCTAAATAAGTTATCTGACCTGAATTGGGTACATATTTAGTAAAATCACTAATGAGAATATTTTTCGTGTATATATAGGTAGTATTTTAGTTTTTCTTCATTGAATATTAAACCAGAAATACTTTTAAAATTCATCATTTTATCAAATAAAGACTGCATTAGATCCTGCTGATGTAATTAGAACATCATGTTGAATTTTTGATGTTGTATTTTCGTCTATTTCAAAACCTATGTCAGTACTGTTTCTAATCAAATTAGCCCAAGGCTCCATTACTAAAGTGAATAATAGTGGAGAAAGTGGACATCCTTGTCCTACCTTAATATATATAAATGCTCAATTAAATTTACAAATGCATCAGAAGTTTGTGCATTTCAGTAAGGTAAACAGATAGTCCCAACTTACTGAATCAAATGCTGAACCTATATCAAGACTAATAATTTTCCTATTTGCAAAATCAATTAATGTTAAAGTTCTTCTTATATTATCAAAAGTATTTCTATTTACAATGAAGCCCGTCTGATCTATATCTATAATGCCGGGAATGATTGTCTTCAATCTATCAGCAAAAATACTCATAAACATTTTATAATCAACATTAAGTAATGAGATGGGTCGATATGAAGAACATCTAGTTGGATCTTTATTAGGTTTTAAAATTGGTGAAATAAAGGTGTATTGCCAAGATGGGGGGGTTATTAACTCAGTTTGGGCCAAAATAAAAACCTTATGTATTAATGAATATGTAGTTTTAGAAAGGATTTTATATATCTCTGGTATAATACCATCATTACTCGGTGCTTTGTTTGATTTAAGCTTATTTATTTGTGTAATAACTTCTGTATATGAAATACTCTTGTCCAATAGTTTAATCTGTTGTTTATTGCTTTTTATTCATGTTTGTGGTTATAAACTCCTTTATTTTATCTTTAGGTTCCATGTTAATGTTGTTATGGTTAATCTTGTGAAAGTGATTTCTAAATTCATCCAGTATTTCTGGTATACTAGAAACATTCTTCTTTTTCCTTAGAGAAAAGATTTCTTTGATATGATTTTGTTTATTCAATCTTTTTGTTTTATTTTTAAGTCTATGTAAGTATTTGGGGCTTATTGAATAAGACAAATGTATTCTCTAAAGTTATTTTAACTTTATGAGTTAAAATTTCTTTGTATTTCTCATTTAGTTTGTTTATTTCTTCAATAACTTTCTTGTCCATAAGTTTATCCATTTTCTGAAGACTACAGAATACCTTAGATGAAAAAGTAGAACTGAAAGCTACAACCTAAACAAGTATTGGCCTACGACAGAGCCCTGTGAGACACCCAGACGGTAACTTAGAATGTCACCTATTTGATTGCTGTATGATACCTGCCATGTTCGAGTTCTACACCATGTAGCTATCAGACTTATCGAAATTACATTAATGCCTAGATGTTCTAATTTAGCTAATGTGTTTTGTGCATGACCTTATCCAAAGCTAAATTAGATCTCTATAAATTTCAACATAGCACACATTTTCATTTATAGCTGCTATTATCTGATTATAACACAACATGTTACAGGTAGTTGTAGATGTGTTTTCAACACATGCATGCTGATATATGGTTTCCAGTTCTAACCTTTCCAATTCTGAAAGTAATTCATGCAGAATCCACCTTCATTATTTTCTTAAAAAGGAAAATCAAACATATGGGTCTATATAATGCTAGCTTGATTGTCCTATTTCCTTGTCCCTTAAAGATAGTTTAAGTGCATGTCTCCAATCTTGAGGAATATCTCCCCACATAAATGACCAAGTAAATGAAGGATATAATGGTAGTAAAAGTTCATGCTGTAATGTTCTCAGGTCATTATTACTAATTCTATCTTCCCCTTTGTCTTTATACATCTGGTTTGCATAGTTCTTTTTCAATCTAATCTAATTTCAGTATGTGAAGTTATTTGGATGTTGCTACTGTGATTTATCACACCCTTTGTGGAGCCAAATGGTCTTGTATAATTTGTTTTCGATCTATCCAATATATTTTATGGTTACAAATACATTTTGGAATATGCACACAACGCAGGTTGTTGCTGGTGTGTTATTTATTCATACTGACATAATTTCATGCTCCTCTTTCTATCTAAAAATGAGAAACGCAAGCAGAATTACTTAGACTCCTATGAAATCTCACAGCTAGATTAACAAAATGCTGTTGATGATGTATGTGTAGCTTTATTGGTTACTGAGGTAGTAGTTGCTACAGTTTATACCACACACACAGATCATGAATAGCAACAACAACAACAAAAACGTTTCTTCTTTAATCTTTTGTGGCAAGCAGTTTCTGGAATTTATATCATACACAGTGTGCTATAGAACTCAGTTGTGACAGAAAAAAATAACATTTTCTTCTTTTAAACTGTAGCAACTGCTTGCTGCATTTATACCAAGCAGTTGCTACACACAAAGTACAACAGCTTTCATTTTTGACCACAAATGCAGTACCAGAATCTAAATGTCAAAATATACTGAAAACAATTGGGATCAGCCAATTGCACTCTCTAACACCTTTTGTCTAGGGTGACTACCCCCTTCACCCCATCCTAGATGCGCTGCTGTCCATATGGTAGGTGGCCTTTATTTTTGTTAGCATGTATAGTATCAGATAAAGAGAGAGTGTGTGTGTGTGTGTGTGTGTGTGTGTGTGTGTGTGTGTGTGTGTGTGTGTGTGTGTGTGTGTGTGTGTGTGTGTGTGGGGGGATGTTTAGGTACTTCCACATTTTATGAAGACTTGATAATAAGAAAGGAAGCTCTGTTTGTAGGGAAAGAGGTAAACTGACAAGTAGTTTGCTAGGTGGGGTAAGATTGATAGAGACAAATGGGGCAGAAGTATGAGGTATTGGATGGCTTGACAATTTTGGTGATTTGGGTGACTGTAACTTTTTCATATGTTAAGGACAATTTGTTATGAAAGTGAGAGGTTGAATATGTAACAGATCATGTGATGGTTTACATCATCATTATATTGCTAAAGGGACCAAGAAGGAACCTCTCTGAACAAAGAAGGTCATTAATGGGCAGTGATTATATTAATATGCCATTTTTGGGAGGGGAGGGGATGTTCTTAAAGTAAAATAATTGCAGGTAGGGTTCTAAGAGTGTGTGTGTGTGTGTGTGTGTGTGTGTGTGTGTGTGTGTGTGTGTGTGTGTGTGTGTGTGTGTGTGTGTGTGGGTGGGGGGGTTGAGGACCTGACTAGTGCTCTAACTGGAGTTGTACTGGAGAATAAATATATGAAGATGGATAAGTTAAAAAAAAAGTGTAAAATGTGTTGATATTTGGCAGGACCAGTTAGGCAAAAAAGTATGAGGGGTATAAGAGGTGGAGGTTTTGGATGTTTGATTCTTGCACAAATAAATGACATTAGTGTGTCTAATTGCTTGGCTTGGCTACATAGTTATATAGATGGCAAGACAGTAAGGAGATTGTGTTTATTTCCAAACTTTCTAAGTACTCCTATTTGTCTGACAAGGTGTTGCTATTCAGATGTTACTCAAGATAGATTAGTTGCTTTATGCAATCTAAGTTTGTGGGGAAAATAAATGCTTTGTACACTTAGTATGGGCTTCAATGATGAAGGAAGGCATCTGCTTCAGTGATATTATTGATAATGTATAACATGGGGCAGAATTTACTGTTTATTGATTTTTAAATATTTTGGGAGTGGCTATAGTATTGGTTTGGAAAGTTAGGAGGACTGTGTAGAGTTTGGTTTCTTTAAGAATTAAATGATTACTTTGGTACAATGGTCTCTTACATTTGGTGGATGCATTACTGTGGATGTTATGTCTGGTAGTCAAGAGGATATCTAGGAGTGTGTTATTGTTTGTTTTATTTGGTTTTCTTGGATTTTGTTGATTACTTTAGAATTTGGTAGACACAATGGCAGAAAAGAAGACACTACAGTAAAAATTATTGTGTCCAAGAAATTTGGTGAAGTTGACTAGATGGTGTTTCTTATTGTGGGTGTGATTTAAAATGGTCTCTATTTAGTGTTTAAAGTTTGTTTGGAGGAAGGATAAGGGAAGTAGAATGCAGTTATTGCCAATTATACATTTCTTAGTAGGGAGAGAACTACAATGAACCATTTAGGCCCAAATTCATCTGTGGTGGAGCAGGTAGCAATGATTTTGTAGTTTATGGTAGATTTGGAAAATGCCATGCGGCACTTAAAATTTGAATCCCTGGTCTATCTAATCACATAATGTTATAATTGGTAAAGTAGGTGTGAACTGTTTGTAATGTTTTATTTAGGGAGTACATGACTATATTGCTTTGTGAAAGCCAAAGTTGGACTTGAACTAAGTTGGTATTTATAACCGCAGAGCTGTGGCATCCAATTTGGGTTTGGCTTAATAACATTTTTGTCGTGTAGTGTTCTAATAGGTTAGCTGCCTCTGCAGGCCATTTTAAGCCTAGCCAATGTAATGGATGTTTCTGCACAATAGTAGAAGGAGAATGCACATTTTTAGGGAGTTATAATGTGCATGAGTGGCTTTCTCTGTTGGTTCCAACATTATAGCAAAGATTTCTTTTCTTTTCATGTTGGGTAGTCTTTGGTAAGATGTTTGAACTATGGGTGATAACGAGAAAGGTGAGATGGGTAAGTCATCAGTGGTGCAACAGGTAACACATTTGCCTATATTGTAGACTGCAGTGGGTTCTATTTCCACACCAGGTAGATGGATTGCTGATACTTCAGTGCAACATAAAGGATAATGTTGTACTTCTGAGTGTGTCATCCTTTGAATGAGACATTAAACCATGGCTCCAACTGCTTGAGTTAGTAGTAGCTCAGGTGGACATAAAAGATCCCATACATCTATCAAAAAAGTAGGGAAAGTTCCCCAATTCCCTGTCCAAATTATCCTTTAATAGTATAAATACCACCCTGGGTCTACCCTGAAAACAAGCTATTAGCCTAGTGGGACTAACCTGGTCAATAAAGGGTAAATATTTTTTTTAAGTATGTTTCCCCTGAGTTAGTGTGTGATTGTTGGCATGTAGTGATCGTTAGGTGGATTAATATACTTAGGAAGATGAACAGTATTAGTAGAAGGGTAAACTTTTGTAACTTGATGTGTTTTGTTGAGGACTTCTTGGAGATAGGCAGTATAAATACCACCCTGGTTCTCCCTCCAAAAAGATGCCATTGACCTTGTGGGACTAACCCAATTAACAAATTGTAAATACAAATAAATATACAGCATAGTTGAAGGCAGTATCTTAATTTCTGAGTTTTGCAATATTATAGGCATGAATTACTCCTGAGTTTCATCTTTAGAACATGGAAAACCTTTCCAGGAAATTAGCAAATAAATTCATTTAGACAGCCAATAGATGTGCTAAATGTAATCCACAAAAGAGAGATCAGCAGGAATGCAAAAAGAAGCTGGACAGCTTTCCCAAAAGTAATGCATGTACCTGACATTCTTCATAAAAAAGTTTTTTTATTAAGTAGACACTGAATAAAAACAGCAACCAAAAACAAATGTAATTCCTTTAATTAAAATCTACACAGTGATTTCTTCAATACAAAGACTTCATCAGACTGACGTGAAACTAAACACAAAGTAACTTAAATACTTTGTTAGTCATGTGATGTTCCTATCACATAACTAGTACTTTATTTCCTTTTAGGGTAAATGTTATAATTGTCATAGTCATTCAAACCTGGAAATTCAAAGGCATTTAGCTTAATTTGCCAACAATAACCCTTCTATTCCAAAATATAATCAGCATCAAATTTAATGGAAAAGTCGTTTACATCAAAACTAAAGCATTTATTTTTACTGCAAGTACCTACATGCTTAGTTAAAACATTCTTAAACTTGTTTATGTCAGCAGCATACGTGTGCTCATAAATCCTATAAATCAGTTCTCTTATCGTTTTGTCTATATGAAATTCAGGGCACTATGTACTGAAGACTGCATATACAACATAAATGTAATATATAAAAGATCAGTGGGAATAGCAAAGGTGCTGGACAGTTTCTATCTATATAACACAAAATCATATTAAAAAGAAAGTTTGTATAAAAATCAGTCTTTCTCTGATTTTAGCTGGAATCTGTTATTGTTTTTACAATAATGACAATCATAACATTTGTGCATCTCTTTATACTTAATATTAGGCTGTGAAGCAAACCTTAACTTACTTTGAACAATGCTGTTTAAATGCTTACATCTTTTTTCCACAAACATGGGTTTTGTGCCTATTTTACTAGTCATCTCTGAAAAAAAACATTAAGAATCTTACAAATAGTTATAATCACATCTTTGATGCTACATTTTTCCTCATAGTTTTTAACTATGATAGATAAACTGAAGTCACGTTTATGCATATGATTCTATCTTCCAACTTTATTGCTGTTGGCATGGGAGCCCGCAGAATTTTTTGCAGGGGGGATGCAAACCCAGAGCCCCCACCCCCTCAGCCCCCCACATAGCCATTCTTAGTGTCCCATTACTTGGCTATTTCTCCCTGGTTGCCATAAACACTGTTCAAAACTCTCAGTATGCATACTGTTTTATGCTTTACTTCTACAATGATTACAGATATTTGGATTTAATTTACAACTTTTATTTCAAATTTTATAGCACAGAAACTGATAAAGAGTTTGTAAACAAAGCAATAGTCTTACAATGAAAACAGATTAGCATTAAAACTTCAATACCTTTGAAACTCACATTCACTGAAACAGCATTGAAACACACCTTCAAAGAAAATGCATCTGGACAGTGGAGGGTTAAGTTTATCTTTGGGCTGTTTTCAAATTATAGGCCCCTTGCACACATTTAGGGCAATGCAAACGTTCTTTGCTTCACATTCCTGATAGAATCTTTGGGCTGTTTTTAAATTATAGGCCCCTTGCACACATTTTAAGGACCATGTAAAAGTTCTTTGCTTCACGTTCCTGATAGACTGTGTTTTAAGTTTATAGTTTTGAACATTTTTTCTATTAAGCAGTGAAACACAACATATGAACCAATAATGACAAACTGCCCAATTCAGAACATTTTAACCATAAAAGACCACTCAAACGTCTGTCTCTGCAGAAGTAAAAATAATCTGAATAATTCCACATTAAAGAGATTTGAAACTAATAAAGAGATTGTTACTAGAAAACAACTTTATATTTCAGTGTTTCATCTATAAATTCAGTGCCTGATGCCCTTAAAGAATAAATTGCCTGTGTTACATTAAAAAAATGGTAAGATGGTATATTGCAATAGGGAATGGGTGGCAAGCTGAAATACAGGTTCATGGTTACTAGGCATCTCATCCAAAGGAAGACATACTGAAGACTGCAGCACCCAACCCCTTAAAATATAAATCTACATGCTGTGGGAGTAGAACCTATAGCCCTCTATATCAAGATGCAAGTATGCTGCCTGCTGTGCTACTAACACTGCTTTAAAATTCTATATCACAATAGTGATACCATTTGCTAAACAAAACAGTTGCACATTTTAAGCAGACTTAGCATGAGCAGCAGTAAACTTTTCTTCCCTTGAAGATCACAATTCCTTGAAAATGCACTTCAAAATAAATTGCACCTGCTACCTCTAACTAGGACATTTCACTTTCTCTCATGCACACAGACACCTCGACCTCTTAGTGCAAGAAATCTGGACAAAGCCTAAAATAAATAGGGACAGATTATAAATATTGCTTTCATGAACTTAGAAAATTGCTTGAATAACAGGATTTATGTTAGTATGCAGTTTGGTACTTCCTTATTATAGCGGCCTTCACGAAATGAGCGGATTTCACTTGAACTTCACTCCTGTAGGATTATTCTCAAAACCCAAGCATGGTTACTGTGCTAAACTGACAAGCCAACCATACTTGGATAGTTGTTTTAATATCATATATGATGTTCTTTTTTGCATTTTTAAAGTATGCAGTTCTAAGATAACTACGTAGCTTTATGTGCTATTCAGAAGAGACACATTAGGAAAGGTAGCCATTTGTGGCTTTATTGCTAAAGGAATGAAACGGGATCCAGTAAAGTAATATTGGGTCTACAAATTGTTGATGATATTGGCTTAGTTAAGAAAGTGAACTGTCAAATCTGTGAAACGTGTAACCATATTGCATGTTAGCGATGCTTCTAGTAATAAATGCAGCTATCGGTTTAAGACCATGATTAGCACTTACAGATGTCTCTATCAGTCATGTTTTATGAAATCAAAAAATTAAAATAATGGGCAAATACACTACACATTCATGCCTGTTAGCTTCTACACAGAGTCTAAAATAGTAGGAAACAAAATTCAAACACAGCGACTCATTTAACCCCGATTCACTTAAAAGTTAATAAAACAGGTTTGGCATCAACATGCATTTTCAGAATAGTAAGAATCATAAAACCATTGTCCCACTCCTTAAAACACACTTGTCCATGATTTTACCTAAAAATTATATACTTGCCCTCTTCAAACATGCATGTATGTGACAAGGCAATGTGAGCTTAGTCATGAACCAGTAAAAATAATTTTACATAAAGACTTGCTATTAAATGCATATCGCCAATGCCACTATAAAAAGGACGTACCTGCATTTTTTAAAGAATATGACATCTAAAACGCAAATGTCTACTATTATTTAGCAACTTCAATCCTTTTTAGGAGGAATATGGGATAAAGATCTGTACATTCTGCAAAGATTTGCCAGAAAAACACAATTTTATGAGAAACAAACCGAAAATATGAGGCAAATATATGGATAATTGCGAGGTATGAACCCCCCTCTTACTTACACAGAAGCACGCCTGCACACACACGCACACACCTACTTCCCTCTTACACACACACACACACACACACACACACACACACACACACACACACACACACACACACACAGACACACATCTACCTTTTCCTAGCTTCTTCTTACATACATACATACACACCCCTACATACCTACTTCTTACATCAACACACCCCTACCTATTTCTTACACACACAAACACAGACACAACACTTAAATACATACACACACACATACCTCTCACTTATACATTCATCCACAGACTCCAATCCAAATGCCTTCTGGAATTCAAATTCCACATGGGCACAGAAGTTGAAGATGTAAACCATTGGTTGCACAGACTCAGAAGCGTCTGTGCAACTGGCTGCAAAGGGCATTCTTAAAGGATGCCCTTAAAAAACATGTTTTTTTAATTAAAAGAAGATTAATCTCTCAACCAGCCATTTCCACCTGCACCTTGCACCTGCCTGTGGCATTGGGCATTAATTTGCAAGGTTTGTATATAAATTTATGCACATTCTTGATTTTATTAAACTTGCATTTTAACAATATTTCAGGATAACCTATTTTCTTAAACTTATCTATCAGGCATAACCCTTCTTTGCCAAGATGAGCATCATTATCAGTGGTCTATATCTGTTCTTTGCAAAGCAATTGCAGTGAACACCAGATCATTGACACTCATTCAGCAAAAATCATTTCAGTGATTCACTGAATTTACCAAGGGCAAGTAAATACTTGCCCAACAGCATAACTTTGCTCTTTTCTCCACTGTAGTGCAGTCTCAGAGTAGGTATATATAGTTAGGGAGGGTGTGGGGGTGAAGTCCCCCATTTGGGCTGGTTCGATTTGCATAGCTGCCGGTCTGTTGCATTTACTTGCCCTCGGTAAATTCATGAATTGCTGAAATGATTTTCATTGAATGAGGGTCGACAATCCAGTGTTCACTGCAATTGCATTGTAACAAATTAATATAGACCCCATTATCAGCCTACTAATTTTAATAAACTGACCTTTGACTGTTTTCCTTTAACCTTTGCAAATGTATACTGAAGAAGCTCAAGTCTGAATTACTTTGTACTTCTTTTTTCTGTTTTAGACAAGTCTGTTCCCAGATTTGTAAACAATCAACAGTCCTAAAACCAACTTTGCATGTAAAGCATTAATAATTATTAGCATTGTTCAAATACACCATAATATTTTCAAATTCATTTAGACTACCTTTCCACACAAGAAAAATATCATCAATACAATTCCTGTAAAAAGGTATAATATAGCAAAACTTGAATTCAATTTCAAAATATAGACATATTCAATAATGTCTACACTAAGCATATACTATGTGTACGTAATCTGTAGTCCATAACAGCCCTACCACATGTTTGTGCTTTCTATTCACTCAGAAAGATTAGTCTACATGTTGTCTACACTTTGTGGTGACCTTTATAAATCCCCCTTGATATTTATTGCTGCAGTAAAATCAGTGGGAAAACTACAACTAGGAGGAAGAAGGTGTGAGTTATGCTTGTGTTGTCTGTTCACCCAGAATGGTGAACACCTAGTGTACACTTAATATAAGAGTTAACGAATCTCACAGTCATTCTCCCTTCCAGACATAAAAACATTGGCATAACATGGAGCCATAGATGCTCACATTACCAATCATATTATTTGTCCAAAATAATTAGAACCAAACTCCAAATAATTGTAGGCTAAAACAACATCTAAATTGTCCAAAAGCAAATGGACTTCACCATTTGTGAACATTTGAGAGTTACATAATTCTAACCTGACAGTTCAAGGTCAGTCCCATAGAAATAAACAAATAAAGGTGAGGGCAAATACTGATGATGATAAACAATATTGTTGAGAGATTCAGAAACATGTCACAATTGCAGAATGAGTCACAACTGCCATTGTATCTATATAACTTATAATCCTGGTGAACAGAGAGACATAGACTGTAAAACTATGCCTTAGCTTGCAGCAGGTTTAGCAGAAACATACAACAGCCAGTAGTTATGGTGGTATGCATTGTCTCAGAAGGATTTGACAGCACTTACCATTTCATCTGTAGCACAGCATAGCATAGAAATAGTTTACAAATGTGTGCACAGACATCTTGCAGAACCGAAGTTTTATGGGATGCATGGAATACCCATTCTTTTGGACACCAATGTATGATGACTTGTCTGAGTGAATGTGTCATGGCATGGTGAGTATGGTGAGCTGGAAGGACTTTTGGGGGGAGATGGTCATGACTCCAGCATGGTGTACATTGGCAGATGTGAGTGGTGGTGAAGGATATATGCAGACACAGCTCCTGCAAAGTTGTTGCACATGCGTGTGTCTCAGTAAGAAGACCAGGGCACCCTCAGAGGTATATACACTAACTGTACATTTCCAAATCCACAGGACTGGCATGTCTGTGGAATATCACAGACAGAATCCACAGCTGGTATTGAGAAAGATGTATATAAATGATAGGATGTTCCCTGGATAGGTTCAACACATACACACTGTCTTCATCCGCAATGTGCTGCAATGATTTCAGCACTGGTAGAAGGCTTGGAGGAGGTGATGTTAGTGGACTTATACCATCTCCTGGCCATTGTAGGATGGGATTCCCTACCATATATGGAAGAGGGTCTTTGTTAAATAAACAAATGCTTAAAATGTCGAGTACAACATTCTCAAACACTTTTAAGTGAATGTTTATTTAATTGACAGCTCAAAATGTCATAATCCAGAATGTTGAAAAGTTTTGTTTGACCACCTCCTCCACCAAAGTGCTGTAGGACACTACTCCAACTGAAAGCAATAAAAACATGAATATGCACGTGATGCACTCAGCACCATGCCGTGTACCACACCAATAGACAGAATATATACACAAACGTGAACCAAACATTTCCCTTTCATTATAAATGACTGTGTACTACTACAAATGACAGAAAAATAAACCCAAGTGCTGTTGATGATGAACTTCAGTGTATATGTTACACTTTCAACAGTACCACAAATGCATGAAGGAGATCCTGTGTATTATAGTCCTCTTTGTGTTGCAGAATTTGTTGCAACCTTTCATATCTGTACAGTGTTTTCCTTTTCTTAGGACACGGGGGACATCCTGACTGCAAATTCAATCAAATTTCATCAACCCTGTTCTGCTCTCTGACTAGCATGCTCAACACAGATGGAATATCACATATCCGCCGACCTAGCAAACAGCGGATACGTCTGTGCCATCCCTCCACTTGATTTTGTGTGCGAGGCAAAGAAAGAGCATTTAAGTCAGACACATTCCAAAAATCTATGCTAAACATGGCAGGGAATCTAGAGACACAGGATAACCTAGTGTTCTGTTTCCTAACCCGACCCAAAACATATGTATCAGAAAAGTACAATAACAACTCCTTCCCTTTACTAGGGAATGTGTCTGATAACTGCATAAATGCTGGGACAACCTCCTGCACTTCCAAGAATGCCAAATCAATAAGCTTTTTAACACATATTTGGAAATGTACAGCTTTACCATACAAGGTTGATAACCCCAAGGTCTGTATCTTTCTCCAGATAGCTTGACTAAAATGGAACAGACAGCCTTTCAAACGTACATTTGGAAAGTTATGCTTTACACTATGAAGAACTGCCATCTCACAAAATCAGACAAAATAAATCTGAATGATAACATAAGGTTAGCTGTAGTCATTAGTTCAGAAAGGCAATCCCACATATAGTTGTAACATGTATATGATTTTTTAGTCATTAGGCAGAACAATAAAGGGATGCACTTAGTATTTCCACCTAATGTTATGAGACCATGGATGTTGTATAGTTGCCTGCACAAGCGACCTTTTGTAAGAAAAATGTCATTCATAAGCCACATAGGTTGTTTGTTTGTCTTTCGGCTTTTTCCCGGTAAGGGGTTGCCACAGCAGAACTCCAGTCTGCTAATGATTGGCAGTAGATTTTTTACAAAATGCCGAGGTGCCAGCTCGACACCCAACCTTTGATGAAGGCACGCCCATTTACACATGCATGTCTTTCGAACGCTACCCAACCGCAGGGAGGACATGCAGACTCCACACAGAAGGCACTCCCAAGCCAAGCCGAGAATCGAACGGGAGAACCTCTTGCTGTGAGGTAATAATGCTACCGCCGTACCACCGTGGAACCAACCTCATAAGCCACATAGATGATCTACTTAAATCTCTAAGTTCTCCATGGTAGAAAAAACTAAGACATGTATGTTATTTGCAATATCATACACTCTCTTATAGACAAAGCACCCTTCCTTTAATGTACAATCACTGGGATTTATGCTTTCTAAACTTGTACACACAGGGGCATGACTCCTAACTGCCCTATGACGAACTCTATATACTTCATAAATTAAACACAGAAAAAACCACTGTGGAAACCAAGAATGGTTCTGATGAAATCTAATATATAGATGAAAGCGCTTAACTTTGTTTGAATTGTTTTTAAATAATACGATTTTACTTATTTGAAGTTCTAACAATGACATTCTTGGTTTCCACAGTGTTTTTTTCTGTGTTTAATTTATGAGGTTGTAACTAAGTGGTTCTTGTCTCTGAACTCTATATACTTGCTGTAACATGGCCTTCCTAGATGGTAAAGCAGCCGGGTTTTCTACAGCGATAGATGCACAGATATCATCAACAACAAGTGCTGGAGTATCCCTACATATACGGGCACCTTCCTTCAATTTACTACAAGTAATGTACTTTTGTACCTTACATACATCCGAAGCATGGTGATGCCATGTACTTTTAGGAAGGAGTTAACCATTTCTATCCTTTTGTGTTACTGCACATCCTTTACAACTGTCTCTTAATTTTACTTTGCAACACCAGTACCTTCTACCTTTCATCACCTTTTCTAGGCCGTAGAGGTAGCCGTCTATCTGCAGCATTTCCCTTCCTTTTTGGGACTTTACACATTCATAGTAGTCCCCTACAACACCAGGTGAGAAGCAGTTTGAGGTAGCCATAGCATTACACTTTTCTGAAGCATCACAACCAGCACTTTACCAGAACTGATTTTATATGCATTGCAGCAATGTCAGTAATGTGTATCTGCATTTTACTGGTCGTTGTGATATGTTTACTTGTTTCATCTTGCACTTAGTATATAACTCGATGTGCAATGGTTTCATGGTTAGACTTTGCTGTTTAGTTTTATTCACATTATGCTTGGCTGGAGTAGCTTACATGATGTAATACATCATATATTTCAGTGCTGGCCAAACAAAACATTTTGGAACTCCTATTTCTGACATTTTGAGCTGTCGATTAAATAAACGTTTGCTTAAAAGTGTTTGAGTATGTTGTACTCAACATTTTAAGCATTTGTTTATTTAACATAGACCCATGGAAGAGGATCATCCATGAAAATGGCAAGGCCTGTGGTGTATTGCAGCACATGCGCATGATGAGGATACATATTCCCCATGGTGCCTTTCAAGATTATTTCATAAATGGGTAAAGCCCTCTCAGAGGCAATCACACAGACCATGCACCACACCAGTATACACTGCAGTGGCTATGCTAGCCTCAGCCTGCAACTCTGTGATTGCCCTGCATATCTTTTTTATGGTGGTCACAGAGTCAGTCAATTCAAGTGTGGGGAAACATGGTGCACCATCCTCTACTTTTCTAGCCATGGCATGTAAGCTGCTGGCACTTACTAATATCTGGGCCATAGGGAATGATTGTGCACCCTGAGCTGCTGTGTTGGCCATCACCTGCCCTTCAGTGGTGTCCTGAGTCTGAGTGGCAGGTTTCACAAACAATGGAGTAGTCTGTGGAATGAGAAGGTGACATTCCCAGTATGTTGCCCATACCTGACAGTGCCACAATGTCTGCAGAGTGTACCTGACTTTGGCAGCCATCACTGTCAGGCACTGTCAGGCTCAGTCATTTCCCCAAATCAAGTTAGCAAACATCCAGGGTGGAGGACCTAGACATTACATGTCCTGTAAAAAAAGACAATTGGACTCAGTTGTCTCAGTGCTACTTCATGGAGCTGCATGGATATTCACATATTGTATTGCACATGTGTGGCACTGGTGCCAGTAAGCCTGTAGAAATATGTAACTTTTCCTACGGTCCTTAGAGATCCTGAAAGGTAATAATGGAGTGAAGGCTGGGCTACATGCAGTCATGTCATGGTGTTGTTCATATCTAAGCACCATCCTGCCACACCACAGATTTATACTCAGCTATATAATGCTGTCATAATCTACCACTCTGACTGATGCATCACATAATTGCAGAAACATATGGCAATGCTGTACCATATTCCTCTTGCCTGTGAACTATGCAGTGACCAGAATATTTCTGTTCTTAATTTACAAAGGCCACCAGGAATGTCAGCTCAGAACCTCCTGTGTGGGTCACAGTATAAGGCTGATGCCTGACTCTGCTTTACTAGGGCAGAGACTGCTGCAACATGCATCACACACTCTGTTGAATAGTGCTGGTACCACGTTTACAGTGATCCCCATGTTACTTTTCCAGTGCAGGCATTATGCTTACAGTTTCTGTG
Organism: Protopterus annectens; assembly: GCF_019279795.1. Lineage (NCBI taxonomy): Eukaryota > Metazoa > Chordata > Ceratodontiformes > Protopteridae > Protopterus > Protopterus annectens. Next base: position 1,031,232,238 of record NC_056730.1, read on the forward strand.
GTAAATGTATTATTATTATTATTTTCAATATTATTATTATTATTATTATATTATTATTTTCATTAGAATTATTATTATTATTATTATTATTATTATTATTATTATTATTATTATTTTCATTATTATTATTATTACTAATATTATTATTTCAATCCTCTTCCTTGTTTGTAATTTCTTGAATATAATTAAAATATTGCTATATTTTTAGAAGTGTGGAATTAAATACTGAGCCTTCTCTCATTGGACATTGGAGTTAGCTATGAGGGCAATTATGACTGCTGGTGAGATGTTGATGGCTATGAAGAGGGGATCTGTGAGTGAATTTGAAGGTTAGGTGGTCTGCACTAAGTTTTCTTCCATGAATGACATGCAGTTGACACATATGTAATGTCTAACAACAATATTGGTCAGCTTTCCTTGTCCATTCTATATTTTAGATTAAATCACTTATACATTACTAATTTATTAGATTAAAAAAAAGTCTTCTTGATAAACAATCCAACCCGCCAAATGCATTCTTTTTTGATCATTCATATTTATTTATTTTTTTTATTTGCATGACCTTCATTCATTTAATGTTCCTGCTAATAAAATGGTCCCTGGCAGAGAACCATAGATCTTGGCCAACATATGAGGTGCAGGCCTTGAAAGAATGTCCCCAATTTTTCTTTCAGTATCAGTTGTATGTAAATAGTTTAAGCAGTCTTACAATTGTTTAGGTTTTCAGAAATTTCAACAGTTCTAAATACTCTCTGGGATTAAATAAACTCCGTGTAGGCTTCACACAGAGCCTACATGGAGTTTGTGTTTGCGTGAAAGTGCTCAGTGCCTAGCAGTGCACAATACATATTAATGAGGCATGGTGCACCTAAGCTATGTTTCCCAGCTCACAACAGTGCTGCTGGCCACGAAACCTCATAAGTGAACACAGATAGCAATTCTATGTAAAGGACAGCATCTATTGTGTGCAGATTTGTGCACAATACAGCAATGATCGCCAGGGATTTACTCATAGCAAAACCTTGTTAATGAATGCTGATAGCAATTCTGCGTAAGGAAGAGCACCTACTCTGCACAGATTTACGTGCAATGCCACAATGATCACCAGGGGTTTTACGAATAGTTGTCATTGTGTTAGTGCAACACATCTGCACAGAGGCCAACTTAATGAAAGGAAAATAACCAGTAGTAAGGACATATTTGGCATAGGTGTCACTTAGAAATAGTTAGAATGCCACATTCACAACCTCTTAGGATGATAAATGTGGACAAAGCCATAATAATGTGGGGATAAAGGGACAGAAATAGGGACAGCTTTTTAATATTGCACTGACAAACTTAGAAAGTTGATATAATGTATAGGTTGTACATTAGCATGAACTTTCCAAAGAACATTTAGTTTGAAACTCAGATATCAGTCATCAGTCTCTGACTGCACTCTGCAATGACATGCCAATGATTTGCCAGGAAAAAAAAAAACTATTATGAGGAAAAGATCACAAATATGAGACAAAAACAGGACATACTGCACAGGTCAGGACAGTTGAGAGGTTTGCACTCAAATTTGTTCAATATTGAGTCATAGTGCATTGATCATCCCAGTGATATGACAGGAAGCCACATATTTGTTAAAGACAACATCTGGACATCCTAGAGATATCTTGACAGTTGAGAGGTATGAATGTGAAGTATATGGTCCACACACAGTACAGAACAGTGTACTTGTGCATAATATTGTGATATCCCATTCCTGCCAATCTGCACTGAAGCTGTGTTAATGATCTGTAATATAACATGGGACTGCCATGTAAAATTATCTCCCAGGGGAAGCATGTGTATTGAATAGGGGCACAGATGAATTGTAGGAATGAACACAGGGAAAGAGTACAAGTTAAACTTTAGCAGAGGAGGGCATGTCAATGAAAGATGGTTATAGCAGCAACCCCAAGCACATATCTATATGGTACAGTATGGACTGTATAGTAAAAATGTGCTGTCTGTGACTGTCACATAAGGTGACATAACAATGGGGAGGATGTCTGTGTGACATAAGCATCCTTAAATGAATCATGCAGAGGACGTCTATCAGCGATCTGACATACAATTCAGATAGGGTGCATCTTGGAAAGCTGGCAAAAAGATATACATAAATATGAGTGAACTCTCAGCAGAGGTCTCCAGCAGGATATCCACAAATAAAGGATCATGGCAAACATTACAAGAACCAACCACAATCGTGAATAACATCAGTATAATGTCACCACTTATCCCATGCCTCTGACGTAACATATGTGATGTGAAATCATAACAGATGAGCTTACACACACACACACACACACACACACACACACACACACACACACACACACACACACACACACACACACACACACACACACACACACACTTGACAACTATTATGATACATCCGCACTCTGTGAGGGCAACCACGCAACCTAACCTGGTAGTGTAATATCTGCAGGAGGAGTTATGAAGGCCACTGATATACCTGTATGTGACAGTATGGTCAATACAGGTTACTTTCCTTTTGTGCATGGCATATATCTATGGCAAAATCCATACTGTCACAAATGATATACATGTCATTAATGATGTCAAACACCTATGTATGCAGTTTGTGTATAAGCTGATCAGGTAGTGTACATGCATCTGGTGTAACAACTCTCTAAGGCCAAGAACACTACATCAGTGGGCCCAGGCAATATCCCAGAATGCCATCTAAATAGCATGAAACATGACCTAGCAGGCCCTCTGGAACTGCTGTTTAACTGTAGCCATGAAACAGGCTTTCCGCCTCATGAATGGAGAACAGCAACAGTCATCCCTCTGTACAAAAGGTGGCCCATCTACAGGCCCTAGAAAGTACAGACCCATAAGTCTCACTAGTCTTATATTTAAAGCCATGGAAAGAATTATGGAAATGATCAATAGTGATATGGTAAACCTCCTGACACTGGACCCAACCCAGTTTAGTTTTGTCAAGGGCAGGACATGCCTACTCAACCTGGTGGAGTTATTTGAGAAGGTCACCAAAGCAATAGATGAGGGCAAAATGGTTCACACTGCCTTCCTTTACCTGGGCAAGGCATTTGACACAAAAAGCCTACTTGGGCATTGTTGACAAACTCAAGATGTTAAGTACAAACCCATATATCACCAGGTGGATACCCAACTGCCTCACAGACAGGACACATGAAGTTAGAATTGGGGAGTCCAACTGTACAAAGAGGTCAGTCACAAGTGGAGTCCCTTAGGGATCTGTACTTGGACCACTCCTTTTTGTCACTTACTTCTCTGAAGTCATAGTCAATTTCAATGGTCTCTGACTACATTTGCAGATGATTGCAAAGCAGGAGCTGTCATTGAATTCCACACTGACACAAATGTTCTCTAGGAAGGGCTGACGCAGACAAACAACTGGGGTCAGAGCCATGGTCTAAATCTAAATGACAAGAAATACATAATAGTATCCATCAAGAAATCATCCACCCCTGGTAACTATCATATTGACAAAACACCCCTTAGAGATGACCCAGTAGTTATGGACACACATAGATAGTAATCTAGCTTTTGACCATCATGTGTCTACAGAAGTGAGGAAATCATTCTATGTTGTTCAACTTATAAACATCAGTATGGCATCTAGGTCCAAGGACACAGGCAACCTGTAAATGGTTCATCTCCCAGGCCCCTGCTTGTAAATGCTTCATCTCCCAAACCCTGCTTACACTTATCAAGGGTATCAAAACTTGTCAGAGAATGTGATCCATGGCTAGGGTTAAAAAGTGTATTCTGGTCATTAGCCTAGTAAACACATATGAACCTATTACTGTTCCTCACCATTAGACAGTCATGTATATTTTCCAGAAAGAATACCCAGGTATGGCCAATAAACTGTATGACAGTGCACTGTGACATCACTGGAAGATGTGTAAGGGGGAACACGAAGAAGGGTGCATTGTACACAGTTATTGGTGTGAGGAAGGCTGGTAACCATGATATTATGACCTCTGATGTACATGCCTTCACATACCCGGTAGTTGTGTTACATTCAAAGGAGTAGTCAGCACTGTGACCACATGCTGGTGGATGTGCCACTTACCCTCTACCCCAGGACACAGGTCACATACCTATAGGTCTGATTATAGAGTGTGATGTCCACATTATATTTGGGTGGTGTATCTGTTTCCTGATTCAAAAAATCCCTCCATGTGTCTGATCAACACAGGTGTTGTCATGGCTGTGGCAACAGTCTCTGGTATGTATTGATACTGTCTGAGTTATACTAATATCACCGTTGGAGTCAATGAATGCACACAAGCTGTAATCATTCATGCAGTTGTTTGGACACAACATGTGTAGGTCATCTCTGATAGCCATCTGTGATGCAGAAAGGGCCTAGCAGACACCCCCTGATGTACCAGCCTGGCCAGTGAACTTGAGATATATGTCATGTCACACATTTCAACATAGTAAGATGCCATGTATGTCATACACTGGTCTACCCATTTGGTGATATAGCTGTTTATGGCCACATATGACAGTGTTGACTGAATACCTCAGTGTGGATTTTTGTGAAATGCCTTGACCTGTTCAAGTTCCACATGATGACACTGTGGTCATCATTCATGCTCTCAATCACCTCTTTGTGGACATCTATCAGATGTAATGGACCTGATGTAGCAGTAACAACTCACATAGGTCTTTTGCACACACCTGGAATATTGCTAGTGTATATGTAGAGGAGGTTCATGATGACATGTTGGTCTATCTCACAGTTGAGCAGAGTCAGGATATCCCTATACATGCACGCATCAGGTGCTGTCCCCCCAACTTAGCTGGATGCATGTTGCTGTAACCCTTGTATGGGAACATAGGCTATGTGGATTGTGTTTTGAACTGTGTATTCAACTCTATCAGGATGGTGTATGTGCTGGGTGATGCCATAGGTGATCTGTGATGTTGTCACAGCACATTGTTTACATGTGATAGGCCTGGATGAAGGTAAGACAGTGCATACTGCCTATTGTGATCTGGCCTAAGGTTTTGACACAATCACACACACGGGTATCATTGAGAAAAAACCCAAACTGCATATTATACTTTAGGTCAATTGATGGGTAAACAGTTGGCTTACTGACAGAACACATCATGTGGAAGTTGTTGAATCAATCTGTACTAGAAGAGCTGTCGCCAATGGCAACCCCTGGGATCTATGCTTGGCCTTCACTGTTTGAATTGTATTTCTTGACACTTCAGACTAAAGTATATGGCCTTTGCCTTACCAAGTTCGTAGATTCTTGCATATTGAGTGAAATTATTAAGTCCACCAATGGTGATAACATAGTAAGTGAGGAGCTAACATACACAACTGAATGGTGACGAAGGCACATGATCTACACATAAATGCAGAAATGGGTGTTTGTAATGTTGTCCATCTGAAACGTTGAGTTCCATGGTAATCACAACATTGACAACAGTCCTGCTATGCAGAAACCCAGTGATGCAAGCACTGGGAAGACATTTAGATGGTTTACCTTCATTTTGTCATAAATGGTATGTGTGATCGTGCTTTTGTTCGACTTGTTAAATTAATTATGGAACACTTCCTAGGACAAATGTCGAAAATGGTTTAGCTGAAAACCATTTTCAACATTTGTCCCATATGTTTGAATGGCTAAATGCATTTGCATTGTAGCCATTCGAACATATGTGAGTCACCGTTGTGAGTTTTTTTGCATTTGTCCTTTCGATGAAAGGACATCACACAAACCACTAGCGACAAAATGAAGGTAAACCCATTTTATTTATTATTCATTTATTTTACATTTGTTTACCAGGAAATTCCGACTGGACACAGGTCCTTTTTCAGCAGAGGCCCTGGAAAAAAAGCTCCACAGAATGACATGGTAGATGGTAAACAATAACAATCAAGGTATGTATACAGTAGAGGTGAGCATGACAAGGAAAAATACAGGAGCAAATTCATACAATTGAGTAGTAAGCTCTAGTTACAAACATTGAGAAATAAGAAGTAAAACACAGTGCTACAAATGTTTTAAACAGTAACTAGATAATAATAATAGACTAAATGATAACTAAATCCTGAAAGGATTAACAAACAGTGAGTAATCTTCAGTTCAGTTTTATGGTGATAGAGGGGATACTTTATCTAAATCTGGGAAAGTAGAGAAAGGTTGAAGGGGGAGGTTTATTAGTCGTGTTTGGACAAGGGCAAAGCCAGTGAGAATTTAGGTGAGATTTAAGTGCAGTCTTGAAAAGATTTCAGGAAGGAAAGGTAGTTATGGTAGTGGCAAGATTGTTCCAGAGTTTGGCTAGAGTGCAGGAAAATAGTGCTTTACCTGCTGAGTTTTTGGCTTTGGTGACCTGGAGTAGATTTTTGTTGCAGGAGCGTTAGAGGTCTAGAAGATTGGTAGGGTTGAAGAATTGTATGGAGCGATGGGATTCAGAGAGGGTGGTTTACTAGTTTAAGAGCAATGATGAGTTGAGTTTGGTGCAGGAGTTGTGGGAGTTCAAGCCAGTCAAGGTCTCTAAGGGAGAAAGGGAGATGCAGTGGTGGCTCCAGTAGGAGGCATCAGTGGCAAATTTTGCGATTTTAAATCTGAACTTTGACCATCAACTGTCCACACTGCTATTGAAAGCCTATGTTATGCACATTCTAAGTCACACCATCATATTGATATGTTAGGGTTGTATGACAGCACTATAGTCAAACCTCATTGCAGCACTGACAGAGTATAATGCTCTCAATTGCATTTACCTCAACAAACACATACATAAGCTGGAGAGACTACAGGGCTTTCTCAGCAAAATAACACAGGTCCTACAAACCATGCCATGATGTATGTGGATAGATTAAAAGCCATGTCACTGTAAATGTTATCATATAGAATGAGGTGACATCTGCTTGGCCCCCAGACCACTCTCTGACTCAGCCCTGGTGGGAGTACTGCATATCCAAAAACTGATATAGCTGATGACGTCAGCACTATCTGTGAAGAATATGGTAATAAAATTGTCCCACATGCTGCAGTAAAAGAATCCTCTGTAATGTCAAGCAAGAGCATGCACAAACACATACACACACACACACACACACACACACACACACACAACACAGTTGACTGCGGTGAGAGTAGAAACCCTACCTAAGTACATAGACTACAGAACACAGTACTTAACACAAGCACCATGACACAAGTCTGACTTTTGTAAGATTGCAGCTGAACTTATAGCATATGATATCAGCAGCCCATGTGTGAGACAAGATGTTGGCAAGTCTGCATAGGTTCATATGACACTACTACCCTAATAGCCCTAGGTTCATAGGAGGTTACTAGGCCAATGGCCCTAGGGCCTTTTCAAGAATAGCCAAGTTGTACCATTCTTCCATTATAGACCAAGATACATAGTAATCCATATTTTCTAATCCATGATCAGCACTGGTTGCCTTTGTCTAAGAATGACATAGGTGAAACCCCCAGGGTAAATTTATGATTTCCCATCCAGTTGTCCAAGTTATGCTTAAATAGGGTCATAGAGGAGCTCAGTTTCACTGGAACTGGAAATTTGTCCCATAGGTTTGGCAATCTCTCTGAGACATATCTATTTCTCTAATATGTCCTGTTGATGTTGCAGGTGAGGATAAGGTCCTTAGAGCAAGCGAGTCTTATCGCATTTGACTTTCAGAGGTTCAGCATTTCCATTAAGGCAGGGTTCAAGACTGCTCTGTAGGCCAGCCACAAGTAACCTCTCAGCAGTCTGTACGATACAGAGTACAGTGACAGGGCCTTCAGTCTGTCAGTGAAGGTGATGTGTTGGAAGTCCCTGGATTTTCTTAGTGAGAAAGCTATGAGGTCTCTCCAGCTGCAGGTGTCTGGTAAGGTACAGGCAAAAGGGAGAATTATACTCTATTATTGGTCTGATAAGGGATGAGTATAGTGGAGTTATAACATACTTAGTCTTGGATGTTATGCCTTTACTTATGAGGTGTTCAATGTAAAAACCCTACCCTACCACTGTGGATACATGAGGATCAAAGCTGAGGTTGCTATCAACCTGCATTCCCAAATCTCTCACCATTGGGTTGGAACATAGGTGGGTATTACTTATATTGTAATTTGCATGGGCTTCTCCTTTGCTGAAATGGATACTAGTGCATTTTAAAGGGTTATCTTTAAGTCTTAGGCTTTGGAACAATCATTTATGTATGTAAGCCCCATTTTGTAGTATGTTGACATTGTTTGGGGATTCGTTGATTCCAGCCAGTCTCCAGTCATCAGCAAACTTGGTGAGCTACAAGCCATCTGTTTTCACCTGATTTTCTGAGAAATACATTCCAAATAGTAAGGGGCCCAGCACAGACTACTGGTAACAGGTCTGCTGGCAGAGGTAGAATCCCCACCTTTGAATGGGTACATTCTGTTGTTGAGTCAGTTGGCTGCCCATCTAATGATGTATGGATTAATCCCCACCTGGGTGAGTTCTGCAATGATGCCTGAAAGGGAGATTGTGTCAAAGCCCTTAGTCAAGTAAAGATAGGCAGTATGTACTGATTTGCCTTCATCCGGGGATTTAGTGGCACTCTTGAATAATTCCACTAGGTTTAACAGTCATCATCTGCCCTTAATGAAGACAAACTAGGTCAGGTGAATAGTTTGAAGGTCACTGATGTCCTTGTGGATAAGGTCCAGGATGAGTCTCTCCATGGCCTTACAGATAAGGCTGGTCAGGCTTATGGGTGTATAGTTCCCATATCAGTTGAGGTATCCCCTCTGTGCAAGGGGATTTTGGTCCTGTTTTCCACTCTGCCAGGGCAATGCCAGTACTTAGACTGTAGTTGAAGAGACTACCCAGTGGTTCTGCTAACTCTTGCTTTAGACCATTTAGTAAGCCGTGGAGGTGCATTTGTGTTCATTTTGTGGCCTGAACTTGTGGAAGGCATTACACCCTTTCATGGTAGGAGTACTCTCAAACAACAACATCTTCTCAAGTAAGAATACTCACTATTGAGTGTAGTTTCATATTTAGACTCCTAGCATTAAGCAGCATAACAGTGAGTTTGTCTTTTCAGGATATTTTTAGATCAAGAATTTTGTTCTTATGACATTGCCTAAAAAAGGCACTATGAGGGAGGCAAGCACCTTGGCCAGTAACCAAAAGCAAGAGTTGACAGATGATGATCATCCCTGCCAAAGCAGCATGGTCAGTTGACCATATCATCCCACGTTGACAAATACTGGTTCCCACTGTAGTGACACCAGTAGCTAAGCCAATTGTTGATGTCGATAATTCTTTTGTTTGTATTGAGGCATTATCCTGGGTGAAGGTAGAATGCTGCTTAGGGCTACATTTACTCCAACATGAAGTATGACAGAGGTGTAACTGCATGCTTTTGAGAGACTTGAGTGCATGCATGACTTTGTGGATCTTGGTACCTGACAGGCAGTTGACTGTGACTTTCTCCTTGTACAACCTTGTAAGAGAGACATCTGTTTGTCTCAGTATGTATTCACCTATGACCAATACATTGGTTTTGAGGTGTTTTCCTTTAAGGACTTAATGGATTAGACATTGTTACATTTGTTTTTATGTGTAGTGGGTTCCGCTGGGACTGTAATGTGTGCAGAAGGCTTACATTTGTGAGGTCTCTACTCTTTTGTTAAGCTTCTAATAAGTACCTCTGTGTATCTAGGTTTGTGTGTTGTGCACTTGGTTTGTTGAGGAGGTGAAGTGTGTGTGCTCACAACCTGTATGATGTCTGGTCTGTTGTTACCTGACAGAGAAAACATTTATTCTAGATTCATTGTATATTTGCATCTCGCACGTATTGTATTTGCAAGTTTTAGGAGGACATGGTTATCACTATACATGAACACTGCTTCACACACAGTGGGAGCCTATTACAGAGGAGTGTGAGTTGCTGGGGGATATATCTCTCTCCCCAGCACGTTCTGTTTATGTCACAGGCTAGGTTGAGAACTCTAGGGCAAGTTATTCTTTCTTATCCCATATGATTTGCAGATGTCCGGCATTTCCAGTAGGGAAGGATCTGAGACTTCTCTGTAGGTTAGGAATAGGTCACATCAATGCAGATTGCAGGATACTGAGTACAGTGACAGGTCTTTTAGTCTAGTATGTGATGTTTGGAAGACCTGCATTCTCGCACTCACAAATCTCTATTTTTTTCTCCAATTGCTGCAGTTGTCTGGTGAGATACAGACAAAAGGGAACCTTGTACTCAATTAGTGGTTTGATAAGGGTGGAGTACAAGAGAGCTATGACTTCCTTGGTCTTGGATGTTATGTCCATATGTACGAGGTGCGCAAAGAAGAATGTGTATCTCAACAATATTGGCACATGATGAGTGTACATTGTTATGAACATGTGCTCACAAGTCTCACAACCCTGTGTTTGAGCTGAGAGGGTTGCTATGCATATCATAATTAGTAGGGGTGCTTCATTGCCAAAGGAGACAATGAGGCATTGTTTGCTGTAAAGTTCAGTCTGTGAGTTTGGCACCAATCATTTGTCTCTATCAGTCCCTTCTGTAATATGTTAACATCATTGACGGAATCTATATGAGTGCATGCAATTAACAGTCTTCTGCAAATGTGGTAAATCACAGGCCATCTACCACTACCTGTCCTTCAGGGAAGCAGTTTCCACACAGTTGAGGACCCAGCACAGATTCTTGGGGTATTCCATTGGTAAGTGTCTAGTGTGGGGGGGGGGTGCAGTCCCCAACTTTGAGAGGTGTGTTCTGTTGGTGACCTAGATGGCTATCCAGCTAGTACAATATGGCTTAATTCCAAGAAAGGACACTCTCACTATAAGTCATGAATGGGGGATACTGTCAAAGGCCTTGGATAACTGAACATAGGCAGTATGTCCTGTTATCTCTCATCTGGGTCTTTGGGATCAGTATTGAAGAAGTCCATGAGGGTCAGTAGTCAAGATCTATCCTTGACAAACACAACATGGGTCGACTCAAGTATGTTTAAGGCCAACAAGGTCCCTGTGGATAAGGTTGCACTGATGCCTTAACTATCCTTGCGGATAAGCCTTGTTAGGCTTATGGATCAATTAGTTGTAGTTCCGCATGTTATGAGATTGATGTGCATTGCATACAATGCAACATTTGATATTACTTTCTGTAGTGTAGCTGATATATGTGTGGAAAAAGTATTGAGACACCAGGATTGCAGTGCTGGGGGGAGGAGGACAACACATGGCTGTATTATAAATATGTGACATAGTGTGAGATAGAGCCTTCATTTTTTAATGTTTCCACATGCAATGTCATGTCATACACAGGAAATGAACAATCAATGCAGTAATACTTAATAATATGTAGCTTTCCATAGCACAGCAAGCAGCGGGTTTGCACAATGGTTAGCAAAGTATATACATATGCGAAATACACATGTTTGCACATAGCTAAGAAGTACACAAGTGCAAGCCACATTACTAAAGTCTGTCAGTTAGTATTGAGTCTATGTAACACACTTGCTACTTAACTGACTCTGTGGCAGCATGTGTTAATGCATTGATGCATTCCTTTTTTGGGGCCAGATTGTACTGAGTTCAAATCTTTTTCTCCCACTCTTTTTTCTTTCTTTTTTGGACAGTGTTTTCAGGAAATGGAAGAAAATAACTGGCAGGTTTGGTTTATCTGGTCTGTGCATAAACTGGACACCCAGACCCCCAGTGAGTAGACAGGACCCTGACAGCAGTGAACAACAACATAGGCAAGTGCTTTTGCAACCTTCTTCCGGCAACAAGTGTAGGTGTTGGACTACCATAGACATGGTCCTGGGTTCAAACACTGCATATTCCATACACTTTTACTTTCGTTCCAATTCCCATTATGTATTATTACATTATTATGAAATGTATGACTGTAGGTATACTGTGTACTATGTTCCTGTATATATGTTTCTGCCATCTGGACTGGCATGCCTTTCACAGTTGCCTAACACATATATGCAACTGCCTGTGTAATTTTTCACTGCTTGCCACTGTTCCCCATTGCATACCATCTCTCAAACATGGAGCTCTGGGGTGTGCACTGCCAAGCACTGTGTTTTCACAATGGTAAGCAGTGCACAACATTTTCAAACAGTGTGTGCACTCCCAGTAAATGCCACAACTGGAATTGGTGGGAAACCATCATTCTCCATTGCATGGCAGGGGTTCATGGAGAGGGTGTGAGATTTAAGGTTCAGAGATGGGGTGTCCAGGAGTCCAAGAGTTTTGTTGGACTGCTAGTGAATCACCACAGTGCCAGGCTACTGCAGGGGTCTATTCTGGGTCCTAGTATAAATCAGAGGTTTGAGATAGTTTAGCCTGCACTGTAACTTTAATCCCCTCACACTGGTGAACAATGTAGGCATCACTACAATGACCTCCAGAGGAGGAATCCTCAACCATTGGATTGGGGAATTTAGGACTACGGATATCCCACACTTGTGTAAGTACCAACTACAGACAGTACTTGTAAGACTGAAAAGCTGAATTTAGTCAAGACTGGTATTCATAATGGCATTCTGTTCTGTTTTTTCCAAAGCTGCCATGCAAAGGGAGGTCAATGTTAGGAAACATGGTGCTAGATTGGTGATGATGCGGGAGGCATGTGGTATGTATACAGTGGTATGTATAGAGCAGAAGAGTTGTGTTATTGTACCATTAAAACTTAAATATAGCTTTTTGGTATTTTACAGAGCTGTGTCAAATTGAGCATGCATATCTAAACTGTAAAAGCAAGTAAGCATGCATCAATCTGCAGCACAAACAAAGAGTACAATATTAGACTTTAGTCGGAGATTGTGGGTTCAAATACCACACCTCCCAAATATTCAATACTGTTAATTCTTCAGTTGTGTGTAACTTAAAGGTTTAAAGTAAAAGCTCTATACCAGTGGCACATGTGCCATGCTGTAAACTTTGTGCAAAATATGGACATGTAAAGCAGTACTTGCTGCAATCTGTAGTATAGTGTGCATCTGTTAGGAGCTGGTAGTTTTGAAAAGTATCTGTTAAGGGTGGTAGTCATAAGAATAAAGGTTAAGATAATAGAGTCAAATAATTGTATTAATGCATTGTATGTAACATATGAAGATACTAATCATATCTCTTTTTTTCTCTCACCCCAACCCTTATCTCTTTTTATTTTATTTTACTTTTTTGCTTTACTTAATTATGTATCATCAAAATGTGTCCATGTCATTAATGTGTACCACATCACAAATGCTACACAGCACAGCAGGGTAGGCCTGCCCCACTGGATCTGCCTGCCCCCATGCAACCAGCTACTGCACCTTAACCCAGCAAGTCTGGGAGCCAATCTGGCAGCACCATCTTTGCTGACCCTACAATACCTGCACCCTCAGGCAGTCCTTCCTTGGAGGATAGTCCAGTGGGTTTCTCTGGGAGTAGTGGTAGAGGCAGTGAGTTTATCTCCTACACCGGGTTGCCAGGGATGGGGCATAGGGTTGTGTTCTGCACTGTTAGTGCATGCCTATGCCAGGTGGAAGGGCTGCTCTCCCTCATTTTACAAATTACCCAGAGAAGGAGATGTCAAGCTCTCCTGACAGTGGTGGAGTGAGTTATCCAAGGTGATGACAGTCCTGTGGATGAGGACTTGATTCTCACTGTCACCCAGCTAGTTGACCATAGGTCCTGGATGTCTCCACCCTCCCCCCATCCATGGTGTCTACTGAACTCTTGTGTCTATCACTGTCCCTGTCTTTTGTCTTGTTGATCTTGTCTGTCGTCAACTGCTTCCTCACCTACCCAACTTACCAGACCCAGACATACCTATGACCCTTCCCCAACATTCCTCTCTTTCTCTCATTAAAAGAAAAAAATGGGCACCTGCCACTCACACACACACACACACACACACACACACACACACACACACACACACACACACACACACACACACACACACACACACACACACACACACACACACACACACACACACACACACTCTCACACAAAAAATTGTTGGTTTAGATGTCTGGCATTTCCCAGGTATAAATGATAGTTGCTCTATTCAATGTTTACTAAAACTGAAAAGTCTAAATAGATAACTGTCAGTTGTATGCCACATTTTTATGTCACCTTTTTATGTGTATTTCTGTAATGAACAATTGCCTAGTATTAATTATTTATTTTTCATGCTTTGTATATGCACTATTCATGTCTTGTAGATGATTTTTACATTATTACTACCATTCTTATGGATTGGACATGATTCTTATATGGGTTTTATAATTGTGGTTGACCTAACATTCATTTTATATAACCTTGGTTAACTAAGGGTTCAATGAATGCATACTAGCTTAGTTTTTTGACAATTTAGTCCTTTGAAAATGGAGATTCATTTGAATGGTTAATTGCTATTTACTGAATAATTGAGTAATTCGGGGATGGAGGGAATTGTATTTTTTTGTATAAAAGTTAGCTTGTACCTGCTGGTATTTGTGAAGAAGTTTGGTCATTGAACCAGACGAAAAGTGCTTTACATTACAGTGTGGTACTTTGGTTTGTGTTTCATTTTTATTAAAGAGATGAAAAGCTGAAGATTGCTGGGTGTTTGAGGTGCCTTTGTCCTGCATACTTGTTTTTCTACAGTCTGTGTTGTTGGTTCATTTTTTGTAGCTATGCAATATGTTTTTTTGTGGTCACCATTCTCTCTGGAGGGACAATACAAATTCAGCTAATATTCTGCATATATTATTAGTTTTTACTGCTGAAGAAATGAATAGCTATGATTCTTTCCTACCCCCATCCTGCATGTTCTTGTATTGGTTTCCATTTATTTTACCACCTGCTTGTTCCCCATTTCGCCACTGTTCTATCTTCCCATTTTCCTTTCTTTAATGCATTATTGTGTGATTGTGTGCATCACGCATGAATGGACAGCATCAGTAATACAAATGCACTTAAAAGTGTTAGATTTAGTTGTATTCAAACCCTGTACCATATGGCTCCAAAAAGGAATGTATTACTACACTAACTACATTAACACATGCTGCTACAGAGTCAGTCAAGTAGCAGGTGTATTCCAGAGACTCACTGCTAGCTAACAGACTTTTATCATCCCAATTTCATCACTGTCCTATATTCCCCATTTCTTTTCTTTAATACATTATTGCGTGATGGTGCACATCATGCACCAACATGCACCAACTGTAAAGCAAAAGTAGTTAAAAGTATTTAAGACAGCTCTATTGCTACCCAGTACCATATGGCTGAAAAAAGAAATGTATTGCTGCATTAACACCTGCTGCTACAGAGTCAGTTAAGTAGCAGGTGCATTCTACAGACTCAATACTAGCTGTCAGATTTAGCAATGTGGCTTGCATTTGTGCAGTGCTTAGCAATACTCAAACAGGTGTATTGCACATGTGTATAAACTTTGCTAACTATTGTGCAAACCTGCTGCTTCTCATGCTATGGAAATGTATATATTATGTTGTGTTTTCGCTGTTTAGTGTCCACTTTTGTTATATGACATGAAAGTAAATGTAGAAACATAACCAACTGAGAGCCCTATCTAACTGTATGTCACATATTTAAATTACATCCATGTGTTGACAGCCCCCCACCCACTACAACCCTAGGGTTTGAGTACTTTTCCATACATATATCAATCGCACTACAAAATATAAACCGCACTACAAAATGTAATATCAAATCTTGTACAATATGCAATGCAGATCAATCTGGAAGCATGCAGAACTACAACTACTAAGCCATATGCCTAAAAGCCATATCTGCACTACTGGACCATATCTACAGGGACAGAGGTGACTTTCAACACACTTGACCCTGCTTATTTTGGGTTTGGCAAGGGTAGATGCTGCTTATTGACCTTTGTGGACTTCTTGGATACTCACCTCAAAGACCTGGATGAAGGATAACAGGACATACCACCTATATTCAGTTATCCAAATCGTTTGACACTATTCCTCATTCATGTCTCATAGTGAAGATCTCCCATCTGGGAATTAGGCCATACAGTACTATATGGAGAGTCAACTGGCTCAACAACAGAACACATGCTTTCAAAGATGGGGACTGCACCTCCACCACTAGCCCAGTTATCAGTGGAATATTTTTGTTAAATATTTCCCTGAAGTAGAGGCAACAGTAGATGGCATGTGGTTTACCAAATCTGCAGATGATTGTTAGCTGGCTCATTCATAAAGAGTCCCCCAGTGATGGTAACATATTACAGTAGGGGCTAACACAGACTGATGACTGGTGACAAGCTCAGACTGAACCTTGAGCATACAATGACTCTTTGTCAGTGAAGTACCCCTGCTAATTACATAGCATCCCCTAAGCTCAAACACATTGTTGTGTGCCTTGGGAACACATATAGTTCATCATTGTGCACATCATACATATGGACATCACATCCAAAACTGGGTAGTCATACCTCTGCTGTACTCTACCCTTCCATCCATCCATCCACAACCCCTTTCTCCCATTTTTGCTCATGGGGTTGGGGTATCACTTCATCAGTGACAATCATCTCAAGCCAAGGTTTAGACCTTTGAGTGGCTAGCCCTTCCATGGCAGTTCATCTGTACCACTCACTTGCACCTATGGCCAATTTTTAGAGTGTCCAATCCACCTACTGTATGTCTTCGGAATTTTGGAGGAAAGTGGAACATCTGAAGGAAACCCACGTGACTGTGGGGAGGACATACAGATGCTGCACAGAAGGCACCCAAGCTGAGAATCAAACAAGAGAACCACTTTCTGTGAGGCAACAGCCCTAATCGCTGCACCATTGCGGTCATCCCTTACTCTTCACCACTGTACTCAACCCTTATCGTACCAGTAACATGTACAATGCTCACATCTCTCTGAACCTCACCAGACACCTGCTGCAATTGGAGACAACATAGGGTTGTGTCTGGTACATTCCCAGGCCTCCAAACATGACATACATGGAAAGAGAGACATACCTGTCACTGTACTCGGTATATGCAGGCTGCTGAGAGGTGACCTATGGCTGACCTGCAGAGCAGTCTCAGATCCTGGCCTTCTGTAAATGATAGACTTCTGCAATCCAAATAGGACAATTGTAATTTGCCCCAGGGTTCTCAGCCTAGCCTGTGACATAAACAGAACATGCTGGGGAGACAGATATATCCCACAATGATTCACCCTCCTCTGTAATAGGCTCCCACTGCATGCGAAACAGTGCTCCTGAAGTACCCTGTTCAAGTGCAATCTTGACTACTGTTTGGGTGATTGTAAACTCACCTCTAACCTGGAACCTATGTCCCTCATGGACAGGACCAGTTGGTGCTGCTCACAAACACAGTGTGCCAGAAACAACCATCCAGCTATGCTCAATAATGGTACTTGTATTTTTACACAGCTAAGCTTCTAAAGACCCTACTGCTATTAGGCTAGTAGCATGAAACTATTTGTCTATGCAGGCCTCACAACCTGTTGTCAACCACATGGTCTGTTGATGTCATCTTCTACAAGTTCACCTGCACTGTTGTATAAAACAGACTAGTGCCATGGCGCTTGCTTAATGTACAGTGTTCAATAGACTGTGTACTTAGGTAAGGGTTCTGTTCTCACTGCACTGTAATGTGTGTGTGCATGTGTGTATGTGTGTGTCTAGACAGTAGAATAGACATGTGTATGCTACAGTTACTTCTTCAATTAAAAGGATTGCCAGTATTTTGATACATGCTCATGCCTACACATCCATTTCATACAGGCCTCCCAACCTCTTGTCTCCCACATGACCTGCTGATGTCATCTACTATAAGTTCACTTGCACTCCTGTACAAATCAAAATTGAGCTGTGGCTCTTGCATTAAGTACTGTGTACTTAGATAAGTAAGGGTTCTGTTCTCAATGCAATCAACTGTGTGTGTGTCTAGACAGCAGATCAGATGTGTGTATCCTACAGTTACTCCTCCAATTACATGGTTTGACAGTATTTTGATACTTGCTCCTGCCTACACATCCATGTCATACAGGCCACCCTACCTCTTGTCTCCCACATGGCCTGCTTATGTCATCTACTATAAGTTCTCCTGCAGTCCTACATAAATCAGACTTGTGCTGTGGTGCTTGCATATTATACTGTGTTCTGTAGTCCATGTACTTAAGCAGAGGTTCTATTCTCACTGCAGTCAAGTGTGTGTGTGAACTGTTACAGGATTTTACACCAGTATGTGTGACGCTGTTATCTTCTCCTCAACAGCTCAGATGATGTCATCAACTATATCACGTTTTTGGATATGCGATACTCCCACAAGGGCAGGGTCAGGGTCAGGCATTAGTTACTTTATCCTATACAATAAGGTTTACAGTGACATGGCATCTGCGGCATGCTAATTACGCATAAGTAGCTGGATTGTATGCTAATCGACCAATCCAAGATGGAGGAGCTATACAACAAGCTATAAAGCAACTCTGTAGATTCAGTGCTGGTTTTCACTGTGATTTCCAAAGCCTATTGGAATGCAGCCATGGAAAGGAGTCTACATAGAAAAAATGTTAAGGCTGCTGTTGCTTTTATTCATGTGGATGTGCAACAGGCTGAAGTCTATTCTGTTGCTGTTCCTAATAGACCACAGCCAAACAGGAGAAGAGTTTTTAGATCCCATTTAACTTACCACAATTTGCATTATGTGGAAATTGTAGTGTGCTACAGGGTGGACAGAGACACACTACAGGAACTTTTCAACCTCTGTTGTCCTTAACTCAGAGCCAAGGGAAACCCATAACAATGGAGACAAGGTATGTGTAGCATTTAGAATTATAGCTACAGTAACCTTTCAGAGATCAACAGAGGACATGCTGGGGGTGTCACATGCATCAGCATCTAAGATCCTCCATCAATTCCTGAATGCTATGCTACAGCATGCCAGTGACCATATATATTTTCCCCATACTCCTGAGGACAGGGCCACAAATATTCAAGAGTTCTACCTTGTAGCAGACTACCCTGAAGTAGTGGATGCCATAGAATGTACACATATAGAAATTAAGGCACCACCTGGGGAACAGGGAAGGCTCTACATAAATAGGAAGGGCTTTCATTAACTACCAGGTCATGTGCAATGCCAAGGGAATCATTCTGAATATGTGTGCTGGCAACCCATGCAGTTAAAATGACTCACATGTCTGGCACACCTCCCAACTGTATCAGATGTTCACTAGGCGGGATATCCCACAGGGCCATTTACTGGGGGATGCAGGTTTTCCACTGGAACAGACTGACACCCATCAAAGAGCCACACTCACCCTTGAAAAATGCCATAATGAGGCACACACTCAACCAGAAATATCATAGAGTGTGTATTTGGGCTGATGAATTCACAGTTCTGGTGTCTAGATACATCTGGAGGATCCCTGCAGTACAATTAAGTATATGTACTGAAATATTCATCATTTTTACCATGCTACACAACATCATCCTGTGAAAGCAGCTTCAGCAGGATTAACAAGTGGAATTGGAACACATCCTACCATCAATGGCACAGTCACCATAGCCACACACAGGTGAGGAGTCAGAGGGGGAAATCAGCAGCTGATGTGGGTGTAGGCAGACATAGGCATGCTCAGTATGCCCTCACATTACCTAAATGGCAATGCATACACACTCACTCACCACCTAAGGGACTAAAACCTTCATACTCTGCACATACATATAGTAACATTCATGTCAGGCAACACTCACAACCTTTACCTACCCATGTAATGGCTGAGTACTATGGGCATCAGACAGAGTCAACCCTGAACTAAAAGTGTTGCATCTACTGGATTTACAAGGTAAGTGTTGAACCTGGACTGTATTGCAAAATTATATGAATGAATGGCATATCCTTGCATGTTGTTACTTGCATTTACTTGCATGCTGTTACTTGGTAGTTTAAGCAAGTAAAAGGTGGGTGATTTGTACAGAAATGACTTTAACATGTTAACAGCAGAGACTTATGTGAATGTATGTGTCTTCTATCAAGTAATAGGCCTCAGGTATCAAAGATTCACACATTCATACCTCTCAAAAGTTCTGATGGTCACTGAATGTCCTCAGTTTGGCCTCATACTTTTGTACTGGAAAATCATTAAAGAGAGAAGTTAGAAAGTAATGAGATACATTTCAGCTTCAGATTTCACAACCCCCACAAGATTATTAACAATACTGATGGAAATAATGTTTGATTATATCAACTGTCTAACTTTCTAAGATCAAAATATGTCAAAGGTACAATTAGCAAAACATCACATATCCAGATATACTAAGCACAGTCAGTTATGCGCCCTGAGCATCAGATACAAATGTTATGTATTCCTGAATCCAAAATATAGAAATCAAAGATATGGGACGGTTATCATCATTTGACAGGGTGCTGTGGAGAAAGTGGGTTGAGGCAGGAAGCCTAGGCTGTCACAAAAGGTTGGTGAGTGTGTGTGTGATTAAGAAATAGAAGCAGACAGACATTTGGATAAAATAACAAATGGCCAGAGAGACAAAATTAGCTTTAAGCTTTACAGCTGAACCATGTAACTTTCACATGTGTGTATGGATTCTCCAGGTGAAACTGGTGTGTGAGTACCTGCATGAACAAAGCCAAGCTCTGTGCTAGCTCTATAACTTGGTATGTCAGACAGGTGTGAGCTGTGCATGGTGGAGGTGGCAGTTCATTGTTGCCATACCCGATCACAAGAACTGGCTCTGCCAGGAGTTGCACTGGCATGTCCATGCACACAATTAAATGGACTGCTGCTACCTGAATGTGACTGATGTCTGCTGGACAAGCTCCACTCACAAGGATGCCCAAGGCCATGACCCCATGGCCTGCCATGCCTGGGTGTGGACACCTCAACCACTGACAGAGTAGTGGAAGTACTGCCACTATGGGAGCATGATTGAGCACAGCCAAGTCAACTAACAGCAAGTGATGTGGCTGACATATGCCCATGAGGGTGCTGTCCCACTCCAGCAGACATTCCATTACAGACACCACCAGTTCCAATGTGTCATTCATCCAATCCATTGAATCAGCAACACAGTGAAGGCAGTCATCCATGTCAGCTTGTGCCATGTCTACAACCCTAAGCATTTCTCTGAACGACCTATAGGAACATGCCTGTGCCTCCATGATGGCCCTAAACATACATTGAGTGGCATGGGAAGACACACCTGGATTAGGTGTAGGATGGACAGCAGGACTCCTCAAGCACCCCTAACAACCCTCCTGCATGGCAACTTACCCACACTTTTGCAACAGCCAGAGTCAACAGGCACTGAAACCACCGCAACCACACATCCCTGATCAAGTGTCTCACCCACAACCTGTCCAATATCTGAGAGCTCACTGGAATGGGTTGGCATAGGCCTACTGGCTGTGTCCAATAGTATTACAAGGGATGGCTGAATGTCAACTTCAGTGTCAGATCCAACCTCTGCCCCCCCCCCCCGATTGTACCTCTGTTTGGCCACCATCATGATCAGAGTCTGCCGATACTCTGACATCCAGTGGTAAGACTTCCACTGTCAGGATCACCTCTGATAATAAGCAACAAACACAGAAAAGAAATTAATAACTACACTGCTATAGTCAAATGTATGGTAACAAAGTAACAGTGGTGCAACTACAACCGGCAGTACAGCAATACACACAACAGTCCTGACACCCACATCACATGTGTGTATAAAATATATAAATTCTTTGAACTACTCATCATTACTGACAAAAAAAGATATTTGTCTTACTATTTGCAGTTGATACTATGCTTCCCTTGGATGATCATCCTGGAAGAGGTTAAGCAAAAATAGAACATCATCACAATTAACAGTAACACAAGGGGTTAAAAAATTTTGCCCTTTATATATCCATTAATTATACTTTTAACAAGAACTTGGATGACAAGTCCAGCCTAAGCCAATGTGTAATCAATCAGAATGTTTTGTTAACTGCATCACTCTACAACTCATCCCCCAAACAAATGTATTGTTAGACAGAACTGACATATTGTTGTCAATATCTTAATACACAAGAGTATTTAACAACTGAGATACATAAGCCTGCCTTGAAGCTCCTCCTGGGGCATAGTTGTTCTTCCTGAAACAGTAGCACTAATGTCAAGGACATGCTGTTCTGCTCTTTCCTGGGAGCTGTCCAGATCCCTGACAGTAGAACTCTTCATTTGCTGTTAGTTTTGGGTCTGCAGCAGTTCCCCAGGTACCCAGCCAATCATTGGCCAATGCAACTGCTCTCCACTATACAGATAAAATCATATCAGTGGTCCTATGGTGGACCTGATCATATGTCCTGCTGCAACTGCCTACTACATTCACATCAGCAACTATCTGCTGCCAAATATGCATTCTGTCTGCCATATCTTCGTATCCCCTCTTAAGCAGAATGGCACCATGTTGCCTAAAAGCTTCCACAATGACCTGATTATCAGGGTCACTGAATGTTTTTTGGAGATTGGGACACTTGGGTGCCATAGTCCTAGGTGATCTAAAACACAACAGAAGCATAATACACATAAGTATCACATAACTAAAAGTCCTGTTTCTAGATAACACATAAAAGGTAGCGTTTCACTATTACCCTCTGGAGAAACATAAAACAGTCAAGATATTGAAATATAAAAAAAATTGTGTAGTCATAACATATTACATTCACATACAAAACAAGGTGGATGCAAACCAAGGAGAGTAATAATACCTCACCAGACTGACACCAACTAAATATTACATCAGGATAAACAATTAATGTGACGTCCTTACTACCTGGGTAAGTAACTAAGGAACTTCAATTCTCACTACTGACTCCAATATGAGACTGTCACTTAAGAGTAATATTTCACAATTTTCCCCTAAGAGCACAACAGATACATGCTCTATTTTCCTGGGACTGGACTGTATACCTCTATCCACCTTAAATGCATTTTCTTATTACACACTTCAGAGGAATGCGTCCCCATTAAGACATCTGATACACTCACACTCAAAGTAAATTTAAATCTCACACATCCAAACACTTCTGGGAAAGCCTGACACAGATTTCCATCTGTCTCTTCCCCAAAATAATACAGTAATGCTGCTACCAGAGTCACTTCATGCCCTTCTAAAGGGGCATCTAATTATGAAAATTAAATATCAAAATAAATGATAGCTCTGACCATAAATGAGTAGGCCTTTGAGGTGACCTGGGGAGTATCAAACAGGTAGAAGCACTCTCTAATCTCTAATCTCTTCCTAATCTACCTAAAGAATACTATCCCTGATCTAATCTAACACACAAAAGCAAGGCAAAAGGCAGGCTTACAGTTTTTGTTGAGTTCTCTTTCATGAGTGTTCACTGATTGCACAGGTCTGTGAATATATCTCACAAACTGATCAGTACTTGACAAGCTGCAGTCTCAACCATCTTCAGCAGTCTCAACTGTCTTATTTTTAAAAATAACATTCAGCCATTTGAAATAGTTATTTTTCCTATCAATCAGCTATTTAAATAATCCCCTAACAACCAGGAACATTCTAATGACATCACTCACTGTTTGGCTGATTCTCCACAGTACTTTAGAATTCCCCTCTCAAACATGCTCAATTAGAAATTCATGAAAACACTGACAGAGTATCTAAACATTCGGTATAAACAGGAAAATTCTCAACATTTTAAAACTTATTTACATACTTATTTACATTTTCACAAGTAGACTTGCTAGCATACCATACAAGTTAATACAGAATATACACAACTCTCCTGCCATACATGCTAACAGAAATGACAGTGTTTCCATTTTCTTCACACACACCCCCCTCATGACTCAAGCATGATTTTCAAGTGACCATTGAAAACTGACGATTGGGAAAAATGGGTTTACCTGGGAATATCAACCCACTCCTTTCCTGGGCAATCTATTTGTATTGACATTATTAACCCCACTGCAGCATTTTTCTCCTTCTTTGGAATTTTGGCTGAGCACAGCCCCCATCCCATAATTTGAAACATCTGCCTGTACAATAAATTATTGTAATCTGGGCTGGCTAACACAGGGGGTCCTCCCAAAATCTCTTTTAGTTTTTGGAATGCCTGTTTACAATCTGTGGTCCACACTTCCTTGTCAAGATTATTCTTCCTAGTTAGGTCTGTAAGGGGTACAGCTATGGTACTATAATTGAACAAAAATTTCCTATAATATCTTGCTGCCCCTAGGAATGCTCTCACTTATTTCTTAGTAACAGGAACTGGACAATATTTAATAGTTTCCACATTGACAGGTTCTGGCCTAATTTTACCACTTCCCACTCTGTGTTCTAAGTAAGTGGCCTCTGCCATACCCACTTGATACTTACTCAGTTTAATGGTTAATCTGCCATATTTAATGTATCCAAGACCTCCCTCATATGTTTGTCTGCAAATGCCTGTGGTTCCCTATTACACTGTTGAACTTTTAAAAGTTCAAATGCTATATGGTTGAACCCATATGTTCTAACTTTTAAAAGTTCAAACGTGTTAGCAGAGATCTCTGTTCAGTGCAGAAAGAGAAGATTTCCCTTTACTGCACTGTAGTGGAGACTCAGAGTTGGTATATTTAAAGAGCAGGGGTGTGAGGGGTTCAGGAGGGATTGCCCCCTGCTTACAACCGTTAGGTAGTTTTTTCTGTTTTTTATTTTTTTTTTTGTCGTTTTCAAAATTTTAAAAGTTCGAACACATGGGCTCGACCATATAGTGTTTGAACTTTTAAAGTTTCGATAACGTATTATGAACCCACTGCCTGTAGCATAGTCTTCTATGTAAAGTTTTACCTCTCCATAAGACCATTAGTCTGAGGGTGGCAGGGGGTGGTCTTTAAATGCTTCACCCCACAACACTTCCACAGAAAAGTCAGCAGGCCTGACATGAAGTTGTTACCTTGGTCAGTCAGTATTTCTTGTGGAAAAATTACCCTGCTGAAAATTTCTATCAAAGCATTTGCCACTTTTTCTACATCAATATAATCTGCAAAAGGGGTATTAGGAACTTTAGCTGGAAGTGGAACACGGTAGACCCTAGGCTCTACCAACTGCCACACTACCTCACCTTCCAGCCCTCTCTTAGGAGTCCACTTTCCATACAACAAACTTTCCTTCTCAGTCTTAAAATCCCCTTCCCAAGGAATATTAGGGACTATAACTTGAAGTGGCAGACAGTAGGCTCTAGGCTCTACCAGTTGCGGCACTACCTCACCTTCCAGCCCTCCTTTGGGAGTCCACTCTCTATACAACAAACCCTTGTTCTCATATACAGACTCCCCTCTTCCTTAAGCCTCAGGTGCTTCCTTAGCCATCTCATTTAAGCTTTGTACTGTAGGGTTCATAAGTTCAGCCTGTCTCAACTATACATCTGTAAACTTACCAAGCTCCCTTTCCACAGGAAGCCTAGCATCTTCTGACAGCTGTACCTCACTGTCAAGTCTGGGTATCATTACTCCCCTCCATACTCACAGTTACTATGTCCAAGGCAACATCAGTATATCCCAGCAGCTATAGCTCACTTTCAGACTTACTGCTACAAGATATCTTCTTCTCTAAAACAGCCACCACACTAGTCCCAGCTTTAAGTATGAGATCTGTCTGGTTCTCTCCCAGACTACCGGATCCACATGCCTGTCTCCCAGTCTGCCTATGAGTCACTGCATGCACACAAGGCACTGCATCATCACAGTCATTCCCTAGCAGGGCATCTGTAGGAATATTCTCAAACACAAGTACCCCTTCCACTGGAAGCCTACTAACTTCTGACAGCTGTGCCTCACTGTCACTCTGAGTACCACTCCTCAACTCTGTTCTTTCAGTCACCATGTCCAAGTGAACATCAGTACCCACCAGCATCTGTGGCTCACCTTCATGCGTACTGCTACCACACAGGACCTTCTCTGAAACAGCGACTGCAGCAGTCCCAGCTTCAGGTATGAGATCTTTCTGGGTACCTCCCAGTCTACCAGACCTACATGACTTTCTCCAAGCCTGACTGCATGTCACTGCATGTACACAAGGTACTGCATCACCAAAGGCATTCCCTATCAGGACATGTGCAGAAATATCCTCAAACACACCTACTTGCGTGTTACTTCTTCCACCCTCCCAGTCAAGATGAACCCTAGCCAAAGGTATTTGGAATGGGGTCACTCCCAACTCTTTGGCTGGAGTAGACTGCTCGAGCAAGTACTGTTCTTCCCTAACCACTGCAGATCTTACAATAGTCATATCAGAAGCTGTGTCCCTCTTAGCAGTTACGTGTATACATTATACTAAGATTGGATATACATTGTGATGATAATTTGGCACCCCGGTTGTTTCTAAACAACTTACCACTGGCAGTTTGTCATCACCACTTGCTGGCTCCCTCACCTTTTGTTTCTTCCCTTGCCTCAATGGACATTTGAATGCTATGTGTCCTCTCTGGTTACACTTGAAACATCTAATCCCTAACTGTGCACTTGGATTAATAGTATCCCCATTACTGGTGTACTCTGATGGAGTGATTTAGTCTCCCCCATTGGTTCCTTATGTCCATGTACAGCACTGAGTATCCCTTTCCTATCCAGTGGTGCTCTGCTTGTCAAGTAGAAAAACCCTTTACTCCCCAACTTCTCTTAAGAGATGCACTCAGTCTGCTAACCAGACTCTCATGTTATCAGGCAAAGTACTGAGGGCTTGTTCCCTCACCAAAAGGTCTGTCAGTCCCTCAAAAGCGATGACCTGACACCAACTCACCCATCTGTGAAAGTAAGTACTTAAGTCAGCAATATAATCATGTACACTTTCATCTGCCTTGTATCTATGTTCACAAATATTTTTTCTATATGCCTCAGGTGTAAGTTTGAAGCAAGCAACATTTCATTTTATCATAACACAAACAATCTACATCATTTAATTTTGCTACAGCCTGAACAGCGTTACCACAGAGTAAGGGAGTCAGGAGCAGAACCCAAAGCTCACTGTCAACATCATATTGTCTACATACCCTCTCAAAAATATGAATAAAACTTAGTTTCTAAATGCCTGACCTCCAGTTTATGTTAACGCTGTTTCTCCTCAGCCTCCAGATCTTATCTGCACTGTTTTTCCTCAGCCTCTAGATGTTGGATTCACTCCTTGGCCTCCAGATGTTGGGTCTCCATGTGCAGTTTCTCTGCTGATTCCAGTTCAAGATGTTTGGCCTTCAGGCACAGTCTCTCCAACTCTGGATGGATTCTCAGGTCCTCCAATGAAAATGTGGACTGTCCCATTTCAGCAGGGTGCACATCACGGACACCAAACTGGATATCCTCCGAATGGCTAGTCTGAGCTGTGGCTGCATCCAAGGCTGAACTCATTACTTTCTTGGTCAGGTTGGCATGCACCAATCCTCTGGCTTCTAGCCAACTGGATCTTTCTCAGCTTGCTAAAATCTTCTGCTGACATCCTTGCATGCTATCTCTGACTATCTAACTAAAATAAATAAATACAACTGTGGTGGATTGAAATTCTAAAAGTTTACCTTGTGGCTGGTAAGAGTGTACAGCTTAATGGCAACTGCCCACAGGCTACTGAGATCCAATTAAAAATCCCACACTGCTGGCACCAATAAATGTGACATCCAGCCAATACCCCACCAGACTGCTACCAATTAAATGTTACATCTGGCTATATCCCACCAGACTGCCAACAATTAATGTGACATCCCTTGCTATCCTGGTTCAGTAACTAAGGAGATCACTTTAACAGAAGTAATATTTTACAATTTTTCCCTAAGAGCACAACAGAACATACTGTATTTTCCTGAGACTGGACTATATACCTGTGTCCATCCAAATGTATTTTCCTTATTACACACTTCAGAGGAATGTGTCTCAGTTTAAAACCTCTTCTACACTCACACTCAAAGTCATTTTAAATCTAACACATCCAAACAGTTCTGGGAAAGCCTGACACAGATTTCTAGTTGTCCCTTCCCCCAAAATAATATGGTAACACTGCCACCAATCAGAGTGTCTTCATGTCCTTCTAAAAGGGTATCCAATTATGAAAATTAAATATCAAATAAATTATAGCTCTGACCATAAGCAACCAGGACTTCAACGTGACCTGGGGAGTATCAGACAGATAGAAGCACTCTTTTATCTCTAAAGAAAAGCACTGATTTCCAGCCACAATGTAAAGTAATGAAAAACATTTAATAATAAGTAAAATTATTACAAGAATATAACTCAATAGCTTTCAATAAATACCAAAACCCAATCACCAGAAAAGTAAAATTAAAGTGCAAGACAGGAGTCCATTATTCTAGAAAAATCTACTTTAATAACTAAACCTTCCTAATCTACCTAAATAATACTGTCCCTGATCTAATTTAACACATAACAGCAAGGCAAAAGACAGGGTTACAGTTTTTTTGGTGAGTTCTCTTTCATGGGAGTCCACTGACTGCACAGCAGTGTAACTGACTGTATTTCACACACTGCTCAGTACTTGACACAGATTTCCAGTTGTCCATTCCCCCAAAATAATATGGCAATGTTGCCACCAATCAGAGTGTCATCATGCCCTTCTAAAGGGGTATCCAATTATGAAAATTAAATATCAAATAAATGATAGCTCTGACTATAAGCAACCAGGACTTCAAGGTGACCTGGGGAGTATCAGACAGGTAGAAGCACTCTCTTATCTCTAACGAAAATCACTGATTTCCAGCCACAATGTAAAGTAATGAAAAATATTTAATAAAAAGTAAAATTATTACAAGAATATAAGTCAATAGCTTTCAATAAATACCAAAACCCAATCACCAGAAAAGTGAAATTAAAGTGCAAGACAAGAGTCCATTATTCTAGAAAAACTCTACTTTAATAACTAAGCCTTCCTAATTTACCTAAATAATACTGTCTCTGATCTAATTTAACACATAACAGCAAGGCAAAAAACAGGGTTACAGTTTTTTTGGTGAGTTCTCTTTCATGGGAGTCCACTGACTGCACAGCAGTGTAACTGACTGTATTTCACAAACTGCTCAGTGCTTGACAAACTGCAGTCTCAACTATTTTCAGCAGTCTCAACTGTGCTTTTTTTTTATAAATAACAGCCAGCTGCTGGAAAATTTTATTTTTCCTTTCAGTTAACTGTTTAAATAATCACCTACCTACCAGGAACATTCTAATGACATCACTCACTGTTGACTGACAGATTCTCTAAACATTCTGTATAAACCGGGAAATGCTCAACATTTTAAAACATATTTACATTTTCACAAGTAGACATGTTGGCATACCACACAAGTTAATCCAGAATATACACAAATCTCCTGCAAGACATGTTAACACAGGTGACAGTGTTTCCATTTTATTCACAGAGGATACACTGAAAAACAGTTGTAACATCAGCAGTTATAATGACAGTTAAGGCTGTGCATCTCAGAAAGTGCTGACAAACATGCTCATGCTATCAGTACACGTCTAATAAATGCAAACAGATAAAAGTAGCATTTGCTTTTATATATATATATATATATATATATATATATATATATATATATATGTATGTGTGTGTGTGTGTTTGTGTGTGTGTTGATTAATGACATTTCAGCATATGCAGTATGTAGCTGAAAAATGCAAGCATACCTTCTCAAGGTCAGTAGTCTTCTGTGCAGATATATCCCAAAGTAATATCCTCTTCTGTGTTACTCACAAAAATAAAAACAAATCTCCTCACCTTAAATATCCCGGGCTACACAGTTTCCTTTTTGTGGTGTAGATTCAGGGTTGTGAGCACAGTGAAGATCTACATGAGATGTGAATCATTAGAATTGCTGAATCTCAATTACTTGGCTCCACATAGCAGATGTAAATATAGTGCAAGCACTCCCTCTGTGTTTGTTGGTAATGGATTGCAACTGTGAATTATTACTGGTAGGGAGAAGGAAAACAAAACAGCAATTCAGACTGTCCTACCTACAGTGGGTGTGTCAGCCATGTTTGACTTACAAAGTGGAGAAGTAATTGTATCAAGGTTTTAAATGTAAGTAAGCAGCATACATTTCAAAGTTTCCTTTCAGTAACATCCAACCTCCATGTCATTTCTTGACAACTGTATATTATTGGCATTTAGTATCCTCACGCATTTTAAGGACAATAATATAGAATGTTTTACAGACTGCATGTCTTAGGTTACTCTTCAGATAAAACAAGAATGAACAACAAACACAGTGAGATAAGACAGAGCTACATTTTTGCAAGTGACAGTAAGAAATGGTTGTGTGATCACTCAGTGCACTACACTTGAAATTAATACATGTACAAGCAACTGTCATATGTTTTGTTAGTACTGTGAATGATGCTGCAGTTAGTACAATGATTTCAGTTCCCTGCTGCAAAGATGTTTGTGTAGCAACGTGGGATAAGACACCCCTACTGTGTTCTGAAACTTCAGTGGAGTGAGAGTTCAAATCCAGAAATGATTAAAAATAATTCTGGTGTACCAGCAAAAAAAATGTAGTGTTTATTTCATAGATTGCTTTTATTTCAGCTACTTTTTCCTTCATTTTGTTAATGCTGGTGTTTGTGAGGTGTGTGGCTTAGTGCAAATAAGGGAAGAAAGAAACAATGTATGTCAGGTTTAGCTGTGATTAACTTGTTTGTGTGACACTTAGCAATGAGCAAATCTGGACTAGTGGCCCACACAGGAAGCAGACAGAGCACCTGCAGAAAGGGTGTAGAAAGTGTAAAGGTAAAAAAGGATACATGTTTGCAATTTTTGTTTTTCTTTATGCACTGCCACTAGGCAACATCGTGTGACAATTAGCAAGCTTCCCCAGCACCTGCAGCCTTTGAATACCTGCAAACTGGACACAGACAGCCAAAAATTTAAAGCAGATGCATTCTATTAATTCTGTTGGGCACTGCACAAACATGCTAAGCAGCATTACATGACGGTTAACACGCAGAACTTAAAAATATATAGGCTATTATGCAATTATCATTTAACTATTCCTGTGGTGGCATGTGTAAGTGTAGGGCTTTAATGCAGAAGGTCCTGGGATCTAATTCAGGAACTGCACATATTTTTACACTTGTGACAGTCTAGTTTATAGCAATTAACTTAAAAGTGTACAAGTATTATTTCAACATTCTGGTGGCAACAGGTATAAGTGTAGGGCTTCCATACATGTGGTGGTCCTGGGATCTAATACAGGACATTTCAGATACTTTTACTCTTGTCCCATTTCACATTATATTCAATCCCTCTTATAACACTTTAGATAGTGGAGCTTATATGAATTGTAGGTATGAGGGATAAGACACCCTTAGTGTGTTTTCAGATGTGTGACTGTGGCTATACTATCTACTATATTTCTGTAAGTATAATTCTGTTATCTAGGTTTGGATGGCCTTCAAACTTACATAAGACACATACCCAAATTAATCTATATACAAGAACCTTGTCAGGTCATACACATACAGTTAACACCTCAAACTGTCTGTATTTATGAATGATTCATGACTATATCTGAGCAGCACTTCTTCTGTGGCAAAGATCAAAAAATCACTGCTGTGGAAGAAAATGTTTTGTCCCTTATACATAGGTTTGAATTCAACACTTAAAAAACCTATTTTATCAGTGTATAAAACCAAAATAAAAATGTGTCTGGTCATGCAATTTATACCCCCAGTGCATGTTTTCAAAGTTAACTCACCTAACAGTAATGTTCCAGTCTTAACATTTTATTTCCAACCTACAGCAGCAAACACCCCTTAAACTAATGTCAAGCTTATATTAACCTTCCACTGTCTAAAATTGTTTTCCTGTCTGTTTGGCACTGTTGCTGTCTGCTTAACATCATGCAAACACAGTTGACATTGTTTCTTGGCTTTGTGCACTACCAGTAAATATGATAACAGGAATTGGTGAGAAATCATTAGTTGCCATTGCTCTACTTTTCATATTAGACATGACTGGCATTAGTAGGGAAGGCGCCCAGTTCAGGGCACAGAGGTTGGGTGTTCAGGAGTCCAAGATGGTTAATGGAGTCTTGGCAAAGTGCCACAGCCAAAGGATTCTGCAGTCGGACTATTATGGCTCCCAGCACAAGTCTGAGGCTTGGAGTAATTTGCTTAAGGCTGTATCCAGTGTAACTGGCATCCCACCTACTAGAAAACAGTGTAGGCACCACTTCAAAGACCTACAAAGGAGCAAGAGGGATGCAGTCTATCAATGTTTGACTGAATTTTAAACTGGTGACATCCCATATTTGTGTAAGTATGCTAATAAAGAAAATTGTTAATACATATAAAACTAAATATAGGCATATAATGCTCTTCTGTTTTTTTTTTTTCTTTTCTTTTTGCAGCTAATGCTAAAATAGAGTTGAATCAGCAGGCTCATGTTGAATGACTGGAGAAACTGAGGGAAGCAAGTGGTATTTATGCAGCACAACAGAAGTATTACTGAAGCTTTAAAAGTTAATGATATATTTATGTTTGTATTCTATTCAGTATGAGCAAAGTGAGCATGCATGTCCTAACTGTAAAAGCAAATATGCATGCATAGGTCTGTAACACAAACCAGCTTTAGGAATCAAGTGTAGGACTGTAGTCAGAGGTTGTGGGCTCA
This sequence comes from Protopterus annectens, assembly GCF_019279795.1. Lineage (NCBI taxonomy): Eukaryota > Metazoa > Chordata > Ceratodontiformes > Protopteridae > Protopterus > Protopterus annectens. The sequence continues at coordinate 1,031,264,930 of NC_056730.1, forward strand.
TTTACCATGAGCAGAATTCTCTTCATAATATTGCATAAATTAAACTCTATACAAGTGATATAAATGCCCTACTGTTAGTTGCAATCAAACTTGGACCAAGCATATGTGCAATATAAGCACATTGCAAGGATTACTTTGAGCAGTCCATAATTATAGTTTGCAGTTGATAGGATGTATACTTAAATATAATAGTTCAGATAAAATAGTTGTATGTCATATATGATAGTACTAATTTTATCTCTTCATTTTCTCTCACCCCAACCCTTACCTCTTTTTTATTTTCTATTACGTCATCAAAATGTCTCCATGTCATCCATCTGTAACAAACCACTAAATGCTCTGCAGCATAGTGAGATAGGCCATCCCTAGTGGATCAGCCTGCCCCCACTCCACCACTTCCAGCACCGATGCCCAGCAATCTGGAACCCAACCTGGCAGTGCTACTTCTGCTGCCCCTGCACTACTAGCACCCTCAGGTAGCACTGCTCCAGCAGCTGGTGCTGTGGTTACTTCCAGGAGTAGTGGCAGAGGTAGGGATTTCATCATCTGCCAGGAAATGCCAGTGCTGGTGCATAGGATTGTGCATGCAGCATTGGTGTACTCCTACAGCAGATGGAGAGGCTGCACTCCCTTATGGTACATAAGAGGAGAAGACATCAAGCACTCCTGCACCCAGCAGAGTAAGGGGACAGTGGTGACAGTCCTGTGGGTGAGGACTAGATTCTCACTGTCTCCATGTTTGGTGGGCATGAGCTGCTGTTGTCCCTTCCCTCATTCCAATCCTGGT